>NW_008343385.1:6679677-6684280 GCF_000622305.1 Nannospalax galili | reverse complement strand
GAGAGGAGAGAGAGAGAGAGAGAGAGAGGAGAGAGAGAGAGAGAGGTGGGAAGGTAGGAGAGAACAAATTCCTTTCCAGAGCCCAAGAGAAACGTCTCTGGTTCAGTGATTGCAGAGCTGATAAGAGGCATATCTTGGAATGTGTGGAGGATCTGAGCTGTGGTCAAAGGGAGACAAGAAGACTTTGACCTAAGGCAAACAAAGCAGCAGCCCTAAGATAAAAGAGCAACAGTCTCCAAGCAATTTATTGCAGAGTAGTCTCAGAATCATGCTGTCTAGAAGAAATGGGGACATTATTTCTGGGTTTACCTGTAATTGAATAATTTGCTCATCTTACACCCCAAGTAATTTCAATTTCCCTGTCTTTAGTTTTTTAATTCATCCAGAAAAGCAGAGCTGACATGGTGGCGGGTGACAAAAGCCCTTATTCCAGCACTTGGGAGGCAGAGGCAGGCCTCTGAGTTTGAGGCCAGCAAGGTCCAAGCCAGCCAGAGCTACACAATGGGGACATGTTGCAAACAAAACAACTACCTTAGATGCAGAGTTCCATGAGCCAGTCAGTGGGAAGACATGGCATGTGATACCCACATGGGGAGAGGCACTGCCGTCAGAGTCTTAAGGCACTAGCAGTTTTGTTTTTTTTTTTTTTTTTTTTGGTCTTTTTGAGACAGGATCTCCCAGTAGCATCAGCTGGCCTGGAACTTACTGTGTAAACCAGGCTGGCCTTGATCGCACAGAATCCACCCGCCTCTACCTGCTGAGTCCTGGGATTAAAGGCCTGTGCCACCACACCCAGCTAAGGCACTAGCAAATCTTAAGGCAAAGATTAACCACAGGAAATGTTTGAATAACTGCACATTTCTATGGCGAGAATTGTTGGAGTGTTGTTTATCTTTAACGTTTATTCAATACTATTTGAAAAGTAAAGTTAGGGTTAGAGAGTTGGCTCAGCAGTTAAGAGTATGTATTGCTCTTCCAGAGGACCTGGGTTCAATTGCCAGCAATCATGTATGGGGGTTCACAACTGCCTGTAACTCCAGCTCTTAGGGATATGATGCCTCTGGCTTCCAAGGGCTCCTGCACTCACATACACATATCCACATATGTACATACAATTTTAAAAGTAAGAAAAAGAAAAGTAAAGATGTCATAGGGAGAGGAACGAAGGTCAGTTTAATGTGCGTTTGGTAGTTTTGGAAGGATGAACTCATGAAAGATGTAAACATAATTGATAGCATGTAGAGTATGCATGTGTTTAACAGATGAAGAGCTAGAAGAACCAAGAGTACATATGGTGACATAATGTACTAAATTGTCAACAGTACAGTAAATGTGAATATGAATATTCATGAGCATTTAACTAGGCTGCTCAATTGTGATACCTAATCTGGCTTCTTGTATCCCCTGCCTAAGAAACAAAAATCGATGGCTATCAACAAACTAACTGGCAACCTACAACTATGGCATGCCTATACCTATGCATGTGCACCCACACACCCCCACATACACATACATAAATAAATGTAAAAGAAATTGAAATAAAAATAGGTCAACATTGACCGGGCGTGGTGGTGCACACCTTTAATCCCAGCACTTGGGAGGCAGAGGCAGGGGGATCTCTGTGAGTTCAAGGCCAGCCTGGTCTACATAGTGAGTCCCAACCTACCAGGTATTACACCCTTAAAGAAGACAGACTGTCCTTCTCCCAGCAGCCACCAGTTGCCAACAGTTCCTCATCTCCGGTTGGGGCTTCTGATCCACCTCTGCCATCTATGCTGGGATTTAAAAAGGTCCACTCAGGGCTGGAGAGATGGCTCAGAGGTTAAGAACACTGGCTGTTCTTGCAGAAGACCTGGGTTCAAATCCCAGCACCCACATGGCAGCTAACATCTGTCTGTAACTCCAATTCCAGGGGACCCAACGCCCTTTTATGATCTTCTCAGGCATTACACACACAGATGAACTTACATGCATGCAGGCAAAACATTCATACACATAAAAATTAATTAAATTAAAAAAATAGGTTTACAGCAATACTTTTTTCTTTTTTTTTCTTTTTTTTTTCTTTCTTTTCTTTTTTTTTTTTTTTTGAGATAGGCTCTGATTGTGCAGCCCAGGCTGGCCTCAAACTCACAATCCTACCTTACCTTCCCAAGTGCTGACACAGCAGTATTATCCATATAAAATCTTCAAAGTGGAAACCACCAGGTACCTACTAACAGATAAGTTAAAAAACTGTGTTATGGGGCTGGAGATATGGGTCAGTGGTTAAGATGATGAGAATGTCAGCGGGATTTGATACTGGTGACAGGCTCATAGCTCTAACAGTTATAAAGACCACTCAATTCAAGATAATGAGTGGGGGCTGGTGAGATGGCTCAGATTTGCTCTTGCAGAGGATTCGGGTTCAGTTCCCAGAACCCACATGGTGGCTAACAACTGTAACTCCCCAGAGAATCTGACATCCATCCCTCTCTATGGGCATTACATGACATGGGTACATCTGCATACATGTGGGCAAAATATTCATACACATAAAATGAAAATTAAGAAATTTTGGTCTTCTTCTTTTTTTCTCTTGGCTTTTTGAGACAGGGTCTCTCTGTAGCCCCAGCTGGCCTAGAACTTGCTATGTCGACCAGGCTGGCCTTGAACTCACAGAGATCTACCTGCCCCTGCCTCCTGAGTGCTGGGACTAAAGGCATGTGCCACCACACCTGACTTTTTTTTTTAACAATACAGAAGCTTTAGGCTATATGTATCTTTCAGTAACATGATAAATCTGTGTAATTGCCAATATTACAAACTAAAAAATAAAGAGCAGGGGCTAGAGAGATGGATCATCAGTTAAGAGCACTGGCTGCTCTTGCAGAGAGAACCCAGATTCAGTTCCCTGTGCCCATATGGAGGCAAACACCATTTCTAGGGGGATCCGACTCCCTCTTCTGACCTCCAAGGGCATCACACAAATGGGTGCACTTACACACATGCAGACAATATACTCATACACATAAAATGAAAATAATGGAATAAATTCAAAAGAAAAAGCAATAATCTCAATAGATGTAAAAAAAAAAGCATCTGATTTTTTTAAAAGCCACCATCAGTTCCTGATTTACAACAAAAGAAATCAACAGTCTCTCTCTCTCTCACACACACGCACTCTACCACCACCACCACCAACCAACCTCACAGCACATGCAGTGGTGAGTGGTGCAGCCACACACCTCCCAAGGTCAAAGTGAGCATTGCTGCACACCAGAGGGCCTGGACCATCTCCACTCCCTGGGCCATCACCACTCCTGCTTTGCCAGAAACTTCCCCCAGCAGAAAACTCAAAGCAAAACATGAGCTCTTTGGAAGAGAGCACTGTAGAAGACACTGCTGGACTCTGTCCAAAGGAAGAAAAAGTGAGCCAACATCTTTCAGCCATCAAGATGCAAGCAGAACTAGAAAGGGAGCTTTTGCAGCTTTCTTCACAAAAGAAAAGGGGCGTGCAACTAGTGAACGTTTCTGCGGTCCTTGGATTGATCCCATTTTCAAGTCCAATGGATCAAAACATGGAGAAAATGTGAATCCTTCTTCGGATCCTTCAGAAACTTGCTTCTTCTGGCAAATGAACTTGACCAAGGAACAGCTATGTAAAACATAAAGTTGTCAAGTAATGAGATGAGGATAAAAACCTGTTTACATCTGTACAAGAGAGGTGGGGTCCCTCAGGTCTCTATATGTAGCTAGGCTTGTACCTGAATCCTCCTGCCTCAAGTGCAAGGTTGCAGGCATGCTCTACCACACCCAGAAGAACTGGTTTTTAATGGTGGTAAAGCCCTAGCTGTCTATAGGAAAATTTTACAGTGCCATACCAAATTTTGATCCATGCTTCATACCGTATTAAAAAACTAAAATACTGTTCTGTATAATATACAGACAAGAAAATCAACAAATAAAAAAATGAGTTATATTTGAAAAATAAAAATAAAAGTAATAAGCTGTGCGTGGTGGCACACGCCTTTAATCCCAGCACTCGGGAGACAGAGGCAGGTGGGTCTCTGTGAGTTCAAGGCCAGCCTGGTCTACCTAGTGAGTTCCAGGACAGCTGGGGCTACAGGGAGACCCTGTCTCAAAAGAGACCAAAAAATAAATAATAAATAAAAGAATGAAAGTAATAATAAAAAAAACCCTAAAACTAAAATTATAGACTTTCAGAAAAAAATGGAAAAAATCTCTGTGACCTTAAATCAGACCACCAAAAGTAGACTAAAAGCTGGGCATGGTGGTGCCCACCTTTAATCCCCGCACTTAGGAGGCAGAGTGTGCTGGACAGGTTTAGTTGTCAACTTGACACACCTGGGTCGAGGGAGCCTCAATTGGGGAATTTCCTACATAGGACTGCCTGTGGCCATGTCTGTGGGGCAACTTCTTGATTGTTGAGTGATGTGAGAGAGCCCAGCCTACCACAGGTGGTACCACCCCTGGGCAGATGGGCCTGTGTTGCATAAGAAAGCAGGCTGAGCAGGGGCCAGGAGAGCAACCAGTAAGCAGCGTTCCTCCAAGGTGTGTGCTGCAGCCCCTGCCTCCAGGTTCCTGCCTTGAGTTCCTACAC
>NW_008343385.1:6673111-6679527 GCF_000622305.1 Nannospalax galili | reverse complement strand
AAAAATTATATATATATAAAATCCATAAAAGAGAAAAGTGTTAAAATGCATTTCATTTAGGGATGGAGAGATGGCTCAGCAGTTAAGAGCACTGACCGCTCTTGCAAAGAACCTGAATTTGATTCCCAGCACCCACATGGAGGCTAACAACTGTCTATAACTCCAGTTCCAGGAGAATCCCATATTCTTCTCTGACCTCCGTGGGCACTGCACGACACAGGTGCACTTACATACATGCAATGCATGCAATACACTCATACACAAAAAACTAAATAAAATATTTTTAAACACATTTCATTGTAATTAAGAAATTTTTGAGCTGGGTATGGTGGCACATACGTACAATCCCAGCAGTTAGTCAGTGTAAGACAGGAGTTCCAGACCAGCCAGCCCAGATTACACAAAACCCTGTTTAAACAGTAACAAAAGCTCTTGCTACACAATCATGAAAACCAGAATTTAGATCCCACCAAACACATAACAAGCCAGGCATCCCTCACCTATAACCCAGGCTCCACGTGGGTGGAGTCAGGAGGATTCCTGAGACTTGCTGGCTGGCTTCCAGCATAGCCAAGAAAAAATGCAAACTCCAGGTTCAGGGAGAGCCCCTGTCTCAGAGAAACAGGTAGAAGGTGATAGAGGAAGAAACCTGACACTCTCATCTGGCCTCAGCACCTGCACTCACATTCACCTACCATACACTCTCTCTCACACACACATACACACACACACACACGAATAAATAAATATTTTTTATAAATCTTTTAAAAAATGAACAAATCAAGGAAGAAATTTCCGTTCCTTGAAAGACACCGTTAAGAAAATGAGACGATTTATAGATTGAGAGAACACATTTATTAACCACATATCTAATAAAGGACTTGTATAGAATAAAGTCTTGAACCTAATAAGAAAGAAAAAACCCAGTTTTTAAAACAGCAAATTTTGTTTGAGCAAATTTTTTTTTTTTTGTCTTTTTGAGACAGGGTCTCCCTGTAGCTCCAGCTGTCCTGGAACTCTATGTAGACCAGGCTGGCCTTGAACTCACAGAGATCGCCTGCCTCTGCCTCCCAAGTGCTGGGACTACAGGCGTGTGCCACCACGCCCAGCTAAGCAGACAAATTTTAAAGATACATGGATGGTAAACAAGCACATTTATTTATTTTATAACTTTTTATTTTATGTGTATAAGTGTTTTGTCTGCATGTATGTAAGTACATCATGTACATGCAAGGCCTGCCAGTTTGGGGGATTAGAGAGATGATGGTTCAGCCATTAAGAGCACTTCCTGCCCTTCCAGAGGACCCAAGTTCAATTCCGAGAATCCACATGGTGCTGACAGCCACCTCTAACTCCAGTCCCAAGGGATCTGATGCCATCTTCTGGCCTCTACCAGCACTGCACATATGTAGTCTGGTACCCCAGCCCATGGAATGGTGATGCCCACATTTATTCCTACTTTAATTTACCTCATTTAGATGCTCCCTCACCACAGGCCCGGAAACTTGATTCTTTTGATGATTCTAGATCCTGTTGAGTTCATAATATTAACCATCACACTACTTAGGGTAAAGGCTCAAAAGCACCTGAACAGCATCTCAGCAATTCCAAGAGAGGTTTTAAAAGAAAAACCTGGGGCTGGAGAGATAGTTCAGTGGTTAAGAGCACTAGGTGTTCTTGCAGAGGACCTGGGCTCAAGTCCCAGCACCCACATGGTGGCTAACAACAGTCCATAATTCCAGTTCCAGGGACTCCAACGCCTTCTTCTGACCTCCATGGGTATTGCATGACACCGTACACTTACAGGCATGCAGGCAATACACTCATACATATAAAAAAATATTAAAAGAGAAACCTAAGGGTAAATACCTGAAATTCCTCTTACTGCTCAGTTATTACCACTTCCTCATCCATAAAATGAGTCAGCTGACCTGGGTCTTATATGGTCATCCAAAGGAGAAAAAGACTGACGGACATCTATGAGATGTCCCACAGCAGCGCTGCTGACCATAGGAAAATGTGCCAAGATTACAAAGAAGCGTCATTAAATAACTAAAAAGAAAATCATTAACTCTGGATGCTTTTATATTAAGAGCTATTTTTGTGACTGTAAAGTTAATATATAAGGTTAATTACAGACATTTTAGGGAATACAGACTGTAAGGAAAGCGTTAACAGCAGGTCGGCTCGCTTACACCTTGTACAACTGAGGGATCTGAGGGATCCGTGAGTAACCCCCAGCCAACCACCGAGGTGACCTTTGTTAGTGATTAATGACTGTGTTGTACTGGTTTCTCAGGATTGCTTTCTGTAAACAACAAGGTTCATGATATACACCTGGTTTCATCATTAGAGGCCCAAGTTTTGGTTGCCGTGGCTGAGTGCACAGAAGACTATGCCTATGTGAACAGTTCCCTATAACAGCCTTACACTGAGACTTCGACGGGCAATTCATGGGCAAAGACAGCCCACATCTGTTCTTATAGACTACTGCTAGAGTGCTCCTGTGTGACTTTCCACAAGGATGGGCTTTGGAAGCCTATGTCAAAGCTCTCAGGTTCAAATGGATGCTTATTTTTATTTAATAACAACAACACAGGTTCTCACTGGGTAGCCCTGGCTGGTCTGGAACTCTCCTTTTTTTAATGTGTATATGAGTGCTTGCCTGAATGTATGTATGTGTGTACAGGTGTACAGAAGCCATAAAAAGGTATCAGATCCCCTGTAACTGAGTTGTAGGTGGTTGTGAGCGACCTGATGTGAGTGCTGGGAACCAAACTGAGGTCCTCTAGAAGAGCAGTATGTACTCTTAACTGCTGAGCCATCTCCCCAGCCAGATGCCTATCTTTTCCTGCTATTTTTGTTATGTATAAAATGACATAATAAATCTTTTTTGTAAGTTTTTTATTGAATTTTTATGTATCTCATACAAAACATCTTAATCATCTTTAAACCCCCTTCCCCACTAGTGCCCCCCCATGGTACACCCACTGGATTTCATACGTTCTGTCATTTGTGTTAAGGCCAGGCCTATCATGTCAAGTTAGTGTCCCCAGATGCTCCTCAGTGCAAGTTCATCCACTGAGGTCTAGTCAGAGTATTTAGAGTCCCTCCCTTTAAGAAGATAGGCTCTTCCTCATCTAGCAGTAACCAGCTGCAAATAATTCTGCGATTAAGATTTTGGGCCTGCTGTCCATTTCCACAGTTTTGTGCTGGGTTTTTTTCCGCTTGAGTTTGCATGGGTCTTGTGCATGCTGACACCGTTCTGTAGGTTCACATGAGAAGGATCCCAGGATCCTATAGGACTCTTATTTCCATATGGTCATGCACCTCCTCCCTGGCTCTTACAATCTTTCTGCTCCCTCTTCCACATGGTCCCTGAGTCCTAGGTGTGTAGATTTTAATATAGGAGTTCTGTCCAAGTACCCACACTCTGTAAACTCTTATTCTCTACATTATGACCATTTGTGACCTTTTGTGTTCCTGGCCCTCTATTGTATGAGGGAGCTTCATTGGTGAGAGTTGAGAGATGCATTAGTGTTCTCTTTATCCCTTGTTCCACTATCTTCTGTTCTAGGTATAGAGGTTCCATTGTAGATATGTCACTTAGGGTTGGGCAATTTACAATCTCTGGGTGTGACCAATTGTGGAACTCTATAATAGACTCCATCTATTGCAAAAGAAGCTTCTTTGATGAGTGGTGATTGGCATACTTATCTGTAAACATAAGGATCCATATTTAGCATACAGTAAGAAATTACATTTGTCTAGGGATGTGACAGCCTTGAGGTTTTCTCTAAGATCTATGACATTTCCAGCCATATGTATTTGGGTATATTTACAGTACCAGGTATCAATTTCCTCCCACTGAGTGGGCTTTAAGTCCAATTAGGTACCTGTTGATTACCCCCAAGATAAAAGTCCCACTACACCCCAGAATAGTTTGCAGTGCTGGACATTGTTGTGGTTATTAGGCTTTAAAGCTGGGGTTGGACCCTTAGCAGCTTGCATAGTGTTCTCCAAAGCTATGAGAGCTAGCCTTCAGGGGAGGTGGCTTCCAGGTCAGTTCCAGCTCCATTGCTCCAAATCCTCTGTGTGAAGTATGTCCTATCTTACGTTCAAGTTCTGGGAGGTAATCAAGGGCTATGGCAATAGCCTGTGTAATTTGGGGATTCTCTTGGGCTACCCTGGCCAACAACTTGGAGGGAAATTTCTCCTATTTGGCACAGTTTCTTGTTATAAATTACACATACAATATCTCTACAAGTCCATGTGTATAGCCATAATCTTTTTTTTTTTTTTTTTTTTTTTTTTTTGTCTTTTTGAGATAGGGTCTCCCTGTAGCCCCAGCTGTCCTGGAGTTTGCTTTGTAGACCAGGCTGGCCTTGAACTCACACAGATCTGCCTGCGTCTGCCTCCCGAGTGCTGGGATTAAAGGTGTGTGCCACCATGTGCCCTGCTTCATTTGTATTTTATGAGAGGTTTGTTTGAATTATGTAAGTACACCTAGTGTGTGCAGTGCCCATGGAGGTCAGAAGAGGGCATTGGATCCATTGGAACTGAAGTTAAAGCTGGTTGTTAGCCACCATGTGGGTGCTGGGAACTGAACACTGGTCCTCTTGAAGAGCAGTCAGTGCACTTAACTGCTAGCACCTATTAATGATACTTTTCATAAACAATCGTGGCATTTTAGGCAGGATATGGGCAGCAATCATCAACAATATTAAACTTTTGAATTCTCTTCTTGTATAGACTACAGAAATCAGAAAGCCACTATAAAATCCAAGGAGGTCTTCACTTGGTGCTTTGAACAGGGAAAGTTTAAAGTGAGGGTTGATATTTCACACTAAGCGTGCTCTTTAACAGCTTTTCACAAGCCAACCCTGACTTCCAGAAAATGGTTGATGTATCACTCTGAAGACCCAAGGCCCTTGAGAAAAGGAGCCCCTGCTCTTCTGGAGAGCTGCATTGCAGTGGTCACTGCCAGACCAGACCCCAGACACACTGACAAAACCAAATTTAGGGGGTCAGGCCCAAAAGGTTTTTAAGGGTGTTGAGCCTATACGACTGTGGAGAGGGAGGACACAGAAATGAATCTGAGTGTTCCCACATCACAAGGCATTTTGCTAGAGTGACTATGTGTGTCACCAGGGAATCCTTCCTGTGAGCCAAAAGGAAGTCTATCAAACTAGCAAGGAAAGCCAGGCATGGTGGTGCAGGCCTTTAGTACCAGCCCTCAGGAGGCAGAGGCAGGCAGGTATCTGTGAGATCAAGGCCAGCCTGGTCTACATGGAGAGTTCCAGGTCGGCTGGGACTACATGGAGATCCTGT
Organism: Nannospalax galili; assembly: GCF_000622305.1. Lineage (NCBI taxonomy): Eukaryota > Metazoa > Chordata > Mammalia > Rodentia > Spalacidae > Nannospalax > Nannospalax galili. Next base: position 6,674,196 of record NW_008343385.1, on the reverse strand, counting down.
CTCTACAAAACAAAGAAAAAAAAACCCAAAACAAACAAACAAACAAAAACTAACAGGAAAAGGACCCTCCCCTTTACCCATGCCCTACCCCTACACTTCTGACTCAATCCAGCTTGGGAGACATTGTGTTAGTGGAACATGCTCTCCCTCCACCAAAAATACAACAAAGGGTCCTGTGTGCTAACGACATCGCTTAGGAAAAAGGGAAAAGAAAATCCAGTGTTTATGTAATATGTAATTTTAAACTAGCGTTTCAGAGGCTGGAGAGATAGCTTAGCAGTTAAGAGCACTGGCTCTTGCAGAGAACCTGGGTTTGGTTCATAGCACCCACATGGCAACTACCATCCATAACACCAGTTCCAGGGGATCTGATGCCCTCTTCTGGCCTCCTCAGGCATTGCAGGACATGAGTGCACTTACATACATGCAGGCAATACATTCGTACACATAAAATAAAGATAATAAATAAAATATTTTTTAAAAACCTGCACAGGCACCAGAAGCACACAGTTACCCAAAATGGGCACATGCTACTTGATGTCCACAGCACCTTTGGCTCTCTTAGCTGCCTGGCATCTCCATGTTCTACAAGGCTATTCCCATCCTTCTCAGCATCAGGTCTGTCCTCTTTTCCCTTTGCTATAGGAGCCTTTTCAGGCTTGAACTCCCCTTTAGCAGACAGCCCTTCAGGTCATCTCTGGCCTGTCAGTCACCTTGGCTTTGACTTTAGCATCCTCTTTAGCCTTTCTTTGGGGCGGGGCAGCCACAGCATCAGGTGGTAGGAACTGAGCAGGGCATGTGGTGCCCAAGGTTTTGGTCCCTCAGGGAGTGTTTCTTGCTGCCGTTTCTTCCTAATAAACATTAATTACATATAAAAACAAACAAACAAAAATCTTGTAGCTGGTCATGTTAGGGCCTGTCTGTAATTCTAGTACTTGGGAGGAGGCAACAGGAAGATCAGGAGTTCGAGGTCATCCTCAGCCTAAGGTACAGGAGACCCAGTCTCAAAGGGCGACAACAATCAATAAAACCTCATTAATGAATGGTTTTTGTTTCAATTAAAAATATTTATTTATTTATTTATT
>NW_008343385.1:6664227-6672959 GCF_000622305.1 Nannospalax galili | reverse complement strand
CCCAAGTGCTGGGACTACAGGCGTGCGCCACCACGCCTGGCTTATTTTTTTATTTTTAAAAATATTTTATTTTATTTTTTTATGTGTATGTGTGTTTTGCCTGCATGTAGGTAAGTGCACCCGTGTCGTGCAATCCCAAGGAGGACAGAAGAGGCTGTCGGATCGCCTGGAACTGGAGTTACAGACAGTTGTTAGCCTCCATGTGGGTGCTGGGATTCAAGCCTGGGTCGTCTGCAAGAACATTTAGTGTTCTTTTTAAAAATATCTTATTATTCTTATTTTATGTGTATGAGTGTATTGCCTGCATGCATGTGAGTGTACCCTTGTTGTACAATGCCACGGTGGTCAGAAGAGGGCTTCAGATTCCCCTGGAACTGGAGTTAAGGAGAGTTTGTAGCCACCATGTGGGTGCTGGGAATCGAACCTAGGTCCTCTACAAGAGCAGTCAGTGCTCTTAACCACTGAGCCATCTCTCCAGCCCCAACATTCAGTGTTCTTAACTGCTGAGCCATTTTGCCAGCCCTTATTATATTATTTCATGTGTATGAGTGTATTACCTGCATGTATGCAAGTGCAGCCATGTCGTGGAATACCCACGAATGTCAGAAGAGGTGTGGGATCCCCTGGAACTGGAGTTACAAACGATTGTTAGCCACTATGTGGGTGCTGGGAATCGAATCCAGGTCCTCTGCAAGAGCAGCCAGTGCTCTTAACTGCTGAGCCATCTCTCCAGCCCTTTTTATTTCAATTTAAGGTATGTATTTACAATTGCAACCCTTCTTTATAATCGAGTTTTTTTTTGTTTTGTTTTGTTTTTTTGTCTTTTTGAGACAGGGTCTCCCTGTAGCCCCAGCTGTCCTGGAACTCGCTACATAGACCAGGCTGGCCTCGAACTCACAAAGATCCTCCTGCCTCTGCCTCCCAAGTGCTGGGATTAAAGGCATGTGCCACCACACCTGGCTTTATTTATTTATTTTTTTAAAGTGTATGCGTGTATTTCCTGCATGTATGGAAGTGCACCTGTGTCGTGCAATGCCTGTGGAGGTCAGAAGAGGGTGTCATATCCCTTTGAACTGGAGTTACGGATAGTTGTTAGCTGCCATGTGGGTGCTGGGAATTGAACCCGGGTCTTTTGCAAGAACATTTAGTGTTCTTAATCGCTGAGCCATTTCTCCAGCCCCATAAATCAAGTATTTTTATTTTATAATGGGCTAGTAATATGAGGGTAAGTAACAGAAAACCAGTTAATTAAAAATAAAATATCAGGGGCTGGAGAGATGGTTCAGTGGTTAAGAACACTGACTGTTCTTGCAGAAGACCTAGGTTTGAATCCCAGCACCCACATGGCAGCTAACAACTGTCCGTAATTCCCATTCCAGGGGATCTGACATTGTCTTCTGTCCTCCATGGGCATTGCACAACATGGGTGCACTTACCTACATGCAGGCATAACATTCATACACATAAAATAAAAATAATAAATAAAATAAAAAATAAAATAAAAATATCTTCGCCAGGTGTGTTGGCGCATACCTTTAAGCCCAGACTCGGAAGGCAGAGGCAGGCAGATCTCTGTGAGTTCGAGGCCAGCCTGGTCTACGTAGCGAGTTCCAGGACAGCTGGGGCTACAGGGAGACCCTGTCTCAAAAATACCAAACCCCTCTCCCCAAGAAAAGACTGATAGTAACCCCAAGATGGGTCTGTCCCAAGTGAAAAAGCCAGTCAGTCAGTCCTATGAGTTGGCAATCCCTAGCCACAGCCATGCAAGCATGGCACTGGCCAGAAGAGGGCGCTGCCTCCCACTTGTGTAACTCACCTCATGGGAACCAACAGGTCAGATGTTGATGTTACTTCAATTTTACAGCCCTTGATTTAGCACAGCATAATCTTTATGAACTTTTAATTTCACTTTGGGCCCAAAACATTCCATTGGCAATATTGAATTGTTTTGTTAATAATGTAAGACTCAGAACAATTTTGTCCTTTGACTTTTCTAGAGAGATAGAGTGGTCCAACCAGGCAGGCCCCAACCAGATAGTTTTTCCAGGTTAGGCAAACTCAGGCTGATGCTGGGGGAAAAGGAGAAGCCTGGGGTATTTGGCAACTGAGAGAAGAAACTGGGAGGAATCTTCTAGCAAAAATCTGAGAACATGTTTGGGATGGCTCATGGTGTCTGGGTCTAAGTACAGTGCAGGGCCCTCTGGCAATACAACTCTGCCTAGCAGAGCAGTCGCATCTAATCTGGATTCTTAATTAGAAATGGAAACCCGCATAAGTATAGTAATTCTTTAGTTTTCATTAATAATTAAAAAGCTCCCTCCTCTGCTTCTACTTTAATGACAGCTTACATTTGTGCTCCATGAGTCCTTGCAGAGGGCTCTCCCATCCCACAGTGAGGAGAGAAGGCACTCATTATTTCCCATTTACAGTTGAGGAAATACAGAATGTAAGCGGTTTACTTTGGCTCCCTGAGAGCCAAATCTGGGAAATGACCAGAAATCTGGGGTCTCTATGTTCTTTCCCTTGTCGAAAATCTATTCCTGATTTTCATAATGGCTGTTTCCAGTGTCCATTAATGCTAAATGTATGCATTCTCTGTGACCCAGAAATTCCACTCCTTGGACTATGCCCAGAAGGCAGGAATGCACACAGAAGCGGAAGAAATGCATACCAAGATTATTCACATCACTGTTCTTTATTAATGGCCCAAACTGAAGACAACTTAAAATTCCATCATGGAACAGATAATGGTGAGATATATATATATGGAGGGATACCACATAGTAATGAAAAGAGATGCATGGGATCCACATGTACTATCAATAACCATCACAAGTGAAGCTCAAAAGCCAGCAAAATGAATGTAAGATAGGGGAAATCAGGTTAGTGGTGATACTCACAAGACTAGCGCTTGGGAGGGGATGAGAGGGTCTCCTAGGGTATCATTAAAGTCTTACTATTCAGTCTAGATAGTGGTTACCTAGGTAATATATGTGTTCCCTTTGTATAAAATTCAGCACTACTGCCCAAACTTAGCTCATTCCTCACTAAAAGAGAAGACTCTCTCACTGTTTTGCTCTGACACAGCTCACACCACCATTTCCCTAGGGGTTCTGAAGGGTCAGGAGAGCAAGTCAGCATCTACCTTTGCCTTTTAAGTGCAAGAATGTATTTCAGGAGAGCTGCCACATGGGAAGTTCATCCCTAGCTGCCAGTGCTACACACAGCACTCTTTCTGTGGGTTAGAAATGGAGGAAGAAAGAAACAGCTAGGCCCAGTGCAGCGAGCACCACAACCAAATGGCAAAGCTCCCTTGTCTCTGTGTGTGTGCGCGCGCGCGTGTGTGTGTGCACGCGCGTGCGCGTGCATGTGTGTGTGCGTGTGCGCGTGTATGCGTGTGTGTGTGCGTGTGTGCATGTGTGTGTGCGTGTGTGTGTGTGCGCGTGTGTGTGCGCGCGCCAGAGATCAACATCAGGGTGTCTTTCTCAACTGCTTTCCACCTTAATTTTATTTATTTATTCTTTTTTCCCCTGTTGTTTAATTTTTGGGTCTCACCTTGTTTTTTTGTTTTGTTTTTGTTTTTTGCGATAGAGTCTCTCTGTAGCCCTAGTTGGTCTGGATCTCACATTTTCTTTATTTTTTGAAGAAAGATCCTGACTCTGAAGCTTCAAGTGACGCTGTGGAAATCTGAAATGAGGGGATGTCATGAAGACAGCTTTTCTTTTTCTGAGGAAAAAAAATAGGCATGGGCTGCAGGATTACTTATTTATTTGGTCTTTTTGAGACAGGGTCTCCCTGTAGCCCCAGCTGTCCTGGAACTCACTATGTAGGCCAGGCTGGCCTTGAATTCACAGAGATCCGCCTGCCTCTGCCTCCCGAGTGCTGGGATTAAAGGCATGCGCCACCACGCTGGGCCCTTTCTCACCTTATTTTTAAAAGATAGGGTCTCTCACTGAACTTGGAGCTCATGAACTCATTAGGCTAGGTTGGCTGGCCAGAGAGCTCCAGGGATCAGTGGCCTTTCTCCACCTCCCCAATTCTGGGATTACAAGCATATTCCAACATGCCCAGCTTTTTACAGGGGTTCTAGGGATCAAACTCTGGTCCTCATGTCTGTGCAACAAGCATTCTACTGACTGAGCCATCTCAGCTCTGTCCCATTTTTAACAGCTAATTAGACTATCTTGCAGGAAAAATAAGACACCCCCATACTAGTGACAGCACAGGACTATGTGGCTAGTTATGAGTTTGTTAAAACATCCTCACAGCACTGTTTCTCTAGCAGTTTCTTCAACTTAAGATACTAGACCCTTGATAAAACAATAATAATAATAGAAGACACCCAGTCTTTCATCCTAAAGATGCAAATGGCACCTCCTGACAGAGAGGTGAGGCACAGAACAAGGAACTGAAGCTGCTCAAAGGTCCATGGTGCAGGCTGTTGAGATGGCTCAGTGGGTAAAGATGCTTGCTGCACAAGCCTGGTGACCTGAGTTCTAGCCTCAGAACTCCCATGAAGATGGAAGAGAGAACTGACTCCACACATGTTGTCGTTGTCTTCTGATCTCCACATGCACACCATGTCACACCCACCCATCCACCCACATCTCTCTTTCTCACACATAATAATAGCAATAGTAATATAATAATAATAATAAAAATTTTAAGTCCATGACTAGCCAGGCCTGATGCATACATGTAATATCAGCAACTCGAGAAGTTGAGGCAGAAGGATCTCAAGTTCCAGGCCTGCCTGGGCAACTTAATGAGACTCTGTCTTAAAAAACAAAAGTAAAAAAGGCTGGGGATACAACTTAGTGGTAGGGCACTTAACTAGCATGCACAATTCTCTGGGTTCATTTTCCAGTACCACAAAAGAAAAAAAAAAGAAGAAAAACTTGTCCTAATGAGTCATAAACAGAAACAGACTTCCTGTTTCCCACAGTACACCTGCTACTCATTAGCTAGTATTGTTTCTCGCTGGAGTAAGATGGCTGGAAAGAGAGAGAGAGAGAGAGAGAGAGAGAGAGAGAGAGAGAGAGAGACTGCCTTCCTGTAACCCCAGAGATAGCCTGGAACTCGCTATGTAGAACGGGCTGGCCTTGATCTCACCAGTGCTGGGACTAAGGGTATGGTCCCCTACACCTGGTGGCTGGAATAGTCTTAAAGGACAAAAGTATATTATGTTGGGTCAAGGGAAGACATTGGTCCAGGGTCCAATTCAATTTAGTAGAGCTTATCTGAGCAAAGTAGAGCAAAAATGGTTTGGGAATCAGGCAGTTCTCACAATCAGAACAAGTTCTGAGAACGCCAACCAACACTAGGATCAGATGGTATTTATAAACAAACAGAAGGGAGGCATAGGAAACAACATTCAGTACAGCTTAACTAGTTAATGAGTTCTTTAGTGAATTGGCTAGGCTTCCTATAACCAGCAAGATCTCAGGTACTACAATTAAAGTCTATGTTGTCAGTGAGTTCAAGGCCAGCCTGCTCCACATAATGAGTTCCAGGCCAGCTGGGGTTACAGGGAGACCCTGTCTCAAAATGACCAAAAACAACCCCCCCCTGAAAATCTTAAAAGGCGGGGAGCCTAGAGAGATGGCTCAATAGTTAAGAGCACTTGCTGTGCAGTCATGATGATCAGAGTTCATATCCCAGCACCCACATAACAAGCTGGGTGTCTTACAAACACTCCAGCTCTGAAGGATCCAAGTCCTTCTTATGGCCTCTACATACACAGGTGTATGTACCGTGGCATACACGTGCGCATACACTCACACAGATATATCACACATGCATTAAAAAAAAATCTTTAAAAAAAAGAAGAAAAAAGTAGAGTCTATGTTGTCTTGTCTATTTGGCCCAGTGCAGGTACTCAGTCCCATAATTTTATTCTCTTTCTCTCTCTCATTTTTTAAAACTTTAAAAAAAATTTTAATTTATTATTTTTATTTTATGTGTATGCGTGTATTGCCTACATGTAGGTAAGTACACCCACGTCAATGCCTGCAGAGGACAGAAAAGGCTGTTGGATCCCTTGGGATTGGAATTGCAGACAGTTGTTAGCTGCCATGTGGGTGCTGGGATTTGAACCTGGGTCTTCTGCAAGAACAACCAGTGTTCTTAACTGCTGAGCCATCTTTCCAACACCTCTCTCATTTTTTAATGTACCCAGACTGTCTTCAAAATTACCAGGAGGCTGAGGATAACCTTCAACTTCTGATTCTTCTGCTCTTACTTCCCTAGCGCTGAAATTACAGGTGTGCTCTACCACATCTGGTCTTAAGGTTTTATGTGATGCTGGGAATTGAACCCAGAGTTTCAGGCATGTTAGGCAACCACTTCACCAACTGAGCTACATCTCCAGCTCTCCACAACTATAATTTAACAATCCCATTTTAAGTAATGCTTCCACAGAGTGACAGTGGCTAGAATTTAGGGAATGTGCTCTATTCTCAGTCATCATCATCCTGGATTTCTGGTATCAGTACATAAACCACACATATTGTGTCCTTGTGACCATGCATTTTAGTTCTTGTGATTACAGTGGAAGAGAGACCATGTAGCAGGCATGGTGGTACATGCCTTTAATCCCAGCACGTGGGAGGCAGAGGCAGGCAGATCTCTGTGAGTTCGAGGCCAGCCTGGTCTACATAGTGAGTTCCAGGTTAGCTGGGGATACAGGAAGGCCCTGTCTCAAAAAGACTAAAAGAGAGAGACAGAGAGAAAGAGAGAGAGAGAGACAGACAGACAGACAGACAGAGAGACAGAGAGACAGAAAGACCATGTAGCATTTAGTGGACATTATAGGTAGACATTTCAGACTGAGAGGACACCATGGTACCAGAGAGATTGCTCTTAGACTATGAGGGGATAATGTGGAGAGTCTGGAGCATGCTTGTTAGACAGAGTCCCTGTAAACCAAGCCAACCAAAACCAAATGATCAAAGAATGAGCTTTCTTTGATGAGGAGTCTCCAGTTAAACCAGACAGCTCATTAATTTTCTTGTTAAAAGTCTCAACAATACCCAATGTTCTTATTTCCTTGAAACAAAAAGCATTACAACTCGGGGCTGTAGAGATGGCTCAGTGGTTAGGAACACTGGCTGAATTTGGTTCCCAGAACCCACATGTCAGCCAACAACTATCCAAAGCTCTGGTTCCAGTTATCTGACAACCTCTTCTGGCCTCCATGGACATTGCATGCTTGTGATGGACTGAGATACGTGCAGATAAAACAGTCATACACATAAAATGTGGTGCACACCTTTAATGTCAGCTCTCAAGAGGCAGAGGCAGGCTGATCTCTGTGGGTTCGAGTCCAGCTCGGTTTACATAGCGAGTTGCAGGTCAGCTGAGGCTACAGGGAGACCCTGTCTCAAAAAGACAAATAACTAACTAACTAAATAAATAAATAAATAAATTCAAAAATAAAACTAAAGCATCACAACTCTGCACCAAGTCCTTTCTGTTTAGCTGGTAAATAATGGAACGTCCAACTGATGACTGAGTTACACCCAGGGAGTGAGCAGAGTATCCAGAAGTGTGGTCGCTAGCATAGTTCTGTTATGAGAGAGCAAGAGGAAATCAGGAGGGAAGAGTTTCCTTTGATGAGAGTCTTGTCTTATTGTCTTGGGAAAATCCATTCTCATCTTAAAATGTCATCTGTTTCTTAGGAAGCACATCCCTAGACAACTTGCCTTAAAGGCCTCAAAGATGTTTAGACTAGGAGTTAAAGCCCTGAAGCATCACTGCAGTGTGGTTACAAGAACTTGTACTTCCTTCCAACAGGGTCCAAAAGCATTCTTTTTCCATACCATCCATTAGACAGGCCTTGATAGGCAATTTGCTTGGGACAGACCTGAGGTTTCATTGAGCTGCACATCTTGGTTTTAGCATTGGCTAACCCTGAAAGAAAACTGTTTATCTAAGGACCCGTTCATCTTTCTTTCCTTCCTTCCTTCCTTCCTTCCTTCCTTTCTCTCTCTCCCTCTATCTTTCTTTATCTCTCTCTTCCTTTCTCTTTTTCTATCTCTCTCTTCCTTCCTTTCTTTCTTTCTCTCTCTCTCTCTTTCCTTTTTTAAAATTTTGTCTTTTTGAGACAGGATCTCCTTGTAGTCCCAGCTGGCCTAGAACTCACTATATAGACCAGGTTGGCCTCAAACTCACAGAGATCTGCCTGCTTTTGCCTCCCAAGTGCTGGGATTAAAGGTGTGTCTTTTTAAAAATTTATTTTATTTTTTATTTTTTTAATTTTTGTTGTTTTTTGGTCTTTTTGAGACAGGTCTCCCTGTAGCCCAGCTGTCCTGGAACATACTATGTAGACCAGGCTGGCTTTGAACTCACAGAGATCTGCCTGCCTCTGCCTCCTGAGTGCTGGGATTAAAGGCGTGCACCACCACGCCCGGCTAATTTTTGCTCTTTTTGAAACAGGGTCTCCCTGTAGCCTCAGCTGGCCTGGAACTCACTATGTAGACCAGGCTGGCCTGCCTCTGCCTCCCAAGTGCTGGGACTACAGGCGTGGACCACCGTGGCTGGTTCATGGTTCTTAAAAGCCTGACTATTTTACCTATTTCAGCAAAAGGGTTACAACAAAGGATCCTTGCACAACCTCCACCCCTGTTTTTTCTTTATATGTTTTTTGAGACAGGTCTTGTCGTGAGCCACGACTCTGTCCAGCAGAGCCGAGGAAAGACGACACAGACACAAAGGTGAGGTTCAAGCTTCAC
>NW_008343385.1:6661494-6663932 GCF_000622305.1 Nannospalax galili | reverse complement strand
GCTTCCCACATCTCCCCCTTTTTGTTTTAATAAACCAAGGGAGGCCAAGGGACCGTGCCTGGCTTAGGTTGCCCTCTTTCATTTGGCATCCTTACCCGTCATCAACTCGGCAACATCATGGTTGTCGGTCTGCCTTAGGTTGGTATGCAAATGAGAGGGTCGTACCCATCATTGACTACCGGTCCAGCATATTAGCCATATGCGGAGGTGACTTGCCCTTCTCTAAGGCAGCCATAGCCTGTACAAGCTTTTGCTGTTGGTGAGCTGTCTGCTGCCGCATCTCACACACACACACACAAACAGCAACTGGCAGGAATTCCCGAAAAGCCATCCCTCCCCGGTCTTTGAGGAAGGAAAAGGCTCCCTGGAGGGTCTTCATCCAGTCTTCTATAGAGACCTTCTTTACTCCTGTAGCATTCACTGCCACAATTGATGCCTGTATCTTCTCTCCAGTTGTCTTGGAAAGCTTGTAGAGAGTTCTCTAGCTAGATTACCTGCCTTAGAGAAATTAAGATACTCCACAGAGGTTATTCATAATCCAGGCATATGATAAATACATCCCACAAACATTAACTGCCCTAAGATATCCACTTGTTCCTGTAATAAATCTACTCTTTGATTTACCAAGAGTATGCCTGCCTTCAACTACACGAATAATTTTTTCTGTTTCTCCAAAGCCTCAGCAGTGTTCTGAGATATCGAATTTAACACAGCAGCAGTACTGCAACATTAATCAAAGGGTTCCTCGTTAGAACTGAATACCTTAGAAAATATATTCTCAAATATTCTTAAGTTCTTGCTTACTCTGTACGTTTCCCATATTCTCAAATATTCTTAAGTTCTTGCTTACTCTGTACGTTTCCCATATTCTCAAATATTCTTAAGTTCTTGCTTACTCTGTACGTTTCCCATATTCTCAAATATTCTTAAGTTCTTGCTTACTCTGTACGTTTCCCATATTCTCAAATATTCTTAAGTTCTTGCTTACTCTGTACGTTTCCCATATTCTCAAATATTCTTAAGTTCTTGCTTACTCTGTACGTTTCCCATATTCTCAAATATTCTTAAGTTCTTGCTTACTCTGTACGTTTCCCATATTCTCAAATATTCTTAAGTTCTTGCTTACTCTGTACGTTTCCCATATTCTCAAATGTTCTTAAGTTCATGCTTACTCTGTACGTTTCCCATATTCTCAAATGTTCTTAAGTTCATGCTTACTCTGTACGTTTCCCATATTCTCAAATATTAACTTTCTCTTCGCCACCGCCCGTGGCCCCAACTTCATCATCAATCACCCATTTACCATCTGTATCTATCATCCATCCTCCATCCATCACCTATTTATCTATCACTCACCCATCTACTTAGCATCTATCTATCTATCAATGACAATCATTTATATCTATCATCTATTCTATCATCATCAATTATTTATCTATAATCTATCTCTCTATTTCTCTATCTCTCTACCTCTATCTATCTATCTATCTATCTATCTATCTATCTATTTATCTATATCTGTCTTCTATCATCTATCATCCTATCGATCATCTATCTAGCTATCCTCTATTATCTATTATCTATCATCAATCATCTATCATCTAGTCTGACTCCACCACCTGAATTCCCATTTGAGGTGTCAATACAAGTCTGGAGGTGGCGCAAAGATCCAATCCTGCGCTCCCTTGGCTGCATTAGCAGCTGCTAGTTCTACACAATATTCCAAGTAAGCAGATTTCCAATTCAAATAATCGCCCCCTGAAAGAACAGCCCTACAAAGATTTTGCCAATCAAAAGGAGTCATAGCACGTCTAGTAAGGCTTTCAACCTGAGTTATAGTATAAGCTGCTTGTATCCCATAGGTAGCCACAGATTCTTTTAACCTTTGAATTATTTTCCAATCCAGGGGCTCGTGATATCTTTGATTGTTCTGATCATCAAACACTGGGAAAGCTCCATAACTAGGCATGAGATGGCGCCATATGCCCGCACTAAGCGTGTGACGGCTCCTCTCTATGGAGGACATGGCTTCCAGACAGTCTCTGTCCCATGGAGGAGCACTAGGCTCAGCATTTTTCTTGTTATTTTCAGTAATTCTCAGCTGTTCCATGACACTGTCTAGATCCTCGGAATCATATTCCTCCTCCTCTACTTCTGAAGAAGCACTACATGCACTGAGTTGAGACACTTCCTCTTTTGCTTCTTCTAAAGCTTGAGCTCCTTGAGCTATATCTGCCTCATACTCCCCTGTTTTGCCTGCTAAACAGGTCCGCACCAAAGTCCAACTAGCTAGAGTACCTCTAGGGAGGGGGTTTTAAGCATCTTTATTTGATAACTCTTTTCCTAATCGCTCCCAAGAGGCAACAGCTACAGACCCCTCCTCAAGAAACCACGGGGCCTCTGCTGTGATGGTATCCAAGAACTTTTCCCCCGTCTCA
>NW_008343385.1:6643079-6660297 GCF_000622305.1 Nannospalax galili | reverse complement strand
TCTTTATATAGCGTTTCCAACAGCCCTCCCCCCAGCCAGGACCAATCAGGGCACACACACGTGCAGCGGGCAGGCAGAGTGGCAGCTCATTGGGCCACGTAGTAAGATCATCAGGCAGGCAGCACATGTTCGGGCTCATCATGCTTCAGGGAGTTGGAGTAAACAAGCGAGGATCACGAGCCTTGGCAATCAGCCAAGAATTGAAGTAAACAGCACGAGGCTTGGCAGCCAGCCAAGGCGCCATCTTTGGCTGATTCGGCCGTGCTCGCTTCCCACAAGGTCTCACTTTGTAGCTCAGGCTGGCCTCAAACTCGTGGCAATCCTCTTGCTTCAACTTTAATGCTGGGATTTCAGCCTGTGCCACCGTGCTCAGCTCTCCTTGCCCTTCTTTAGGCTCATCTGCCGAATCCTCCTTCTAAAGGATTGTCTCTAGGCTGTTAGCGCAATCAGATTTCAGGCCTCACACCATTATCTGCCAGATGAAGAGCAGAGATGGAAGCTCAGGTAAGAGAAGACGTCTAAGGTTAGGCTCGTTGTGTAGACACAAATATTTTTTGCCTTCTCTGCTTTTTAAAAAGCTCCGATGACTTGATCCTTCGTTTCCAATTAATCCTACAAATATCCAACTACCCAAATCCAAACTTCCTCTTTGTGGCCACCATAATTCCAAATAATTTATGGTAAGCTTCATCCATCTTTCTAAGAAAATAACAGGTTCTATGGATTCAAATACATGAAATTATCTTGAATTTCAAATGGAAGAGTTCAAGATCCTGGAATTAGTTCAGTTTATCTGACCAAGTCAGGCATCACACAATCCCCCACATGCCCTCTGGTGATGTAAATGATGGTCAGGGTCTAGGCTGGGTGTTTCTAGGTTTCTGGCTTCTCATTCACAGAAAATAAGGGCTCACACTGATTTGCAAAAGCAGCAAGATAACTTTATTCATAGAAAAGCAACGGTGCAGATTAGAAAAGGACACATTGTCAAAACTGACATCGGGCGCCGTATGAGTGAGGGTACTCAAGGGTCCAGGTTTCAGCCTAGGGTTGTTTTTATGGGGTCTAAAGAAAGCAGGGCTTAGTTACTAAGGGTGTAGCTTGGGTGGTCTATTTTGATTTATAGTTTAGGTCATATATTCATTTTTCCTGTTATGCATATCCTTCCCCATAATTCATCCGATTCTAATCATATGCACCCATAATTATGCATAGACACAACAGAACATAGTAAATAGGGGACCCTCCCTAAAAGTTCACTTGAAGAATACAGTTTGCCTTACTGCACATGCACCTCAAACCATTTCAGGCCAAACTGGCCTTTTTATTCTCCCTACCAGCTACATTGGGACTATGGCTGAATAGAAACTATCTAATTTTTTTGTTGTGGGGTGGAGAAACTTTCACTACTGTTCAGAGAAGGGTATACTTGTAGCATGTGGGGACCCAAGGGAATGCTGAGGTTGCTAGGTGCATTGTTTCGAGAGGGGTATGTACTGTACATGCAGGTGTATAGTACAAGATGTTGTACAGTACATGAAGGCTCCAAATGCATTATTACAAGGGGTAGGTGTAGAACCTAAACCAAGTAGAGTCTCACTCAGGTCAGTAAATTATTCCCCATGCCTGGCTACCTCAGTGACACAAACTGACCTTGGGTACCATCAGGCTTATGCCATTTCCCTCCGCATATACTTACCATGGATGGAGTTCAAGACTATGGATCTCTGTAGACTTCAGATGGTCCCCTGACTCCCTGTCTTAGCCTAGTAATGCTACCTTCCCCACTGAACAGTTCCTTGTATTCTTGAATCAGTCAGATGCCAGAGACTTCCTTATAAGACCCAGTCCTGTTTCTGCCCCAAGTTCTGAACCCAGTCCAGATAAAAAACATTTGTTCAAGCCAGGTATAGTGGCACATGCCTTTAATCCCAGCACAGGGGGAGGCAGAGGTAGGTCGATCTCTGTGAGTTCAAGGCCAGCCTGGTCTACAAAGCAAGTACACGCCAGCCAGGACTACATAGTGAGATCCTGTCTCAAAAAATTTTTGCTCAAATAAATTCAGCCCCAAACAAATCTTCCCAAGCTACTGGAAAGGCTAAAGCAGAAGGATCACTTAAGCTCACAAGTTAGAATCCAGCCTGGGAAAACATAGCAAGATTCCATATCAAAAAAGAAAATACTGGGCTGGGGAGATGGCTCAGTGGGTAAAGTGCTTGCCATTCAAGAATGAGGACCTGAGTTTGGATTCCCAGCACCCACTTAAAAGCTGGGTGTGGCAGCACATGACTGTAATCTCAGCATTGGGAGGAGAGAAGGCAGATTCCTGGGGCTCACTGGTCAGCTGAAATGTCACGCTCCAGGTTTAGTGAGAGACTATCTAAAAAATTAAGGTAGAGGGGCTGGAAAATGGCTTGTGGTTAAGAGCACTTGCTGCTCTTGCAGAGGACCAGTGTTCAGTTCTTAGCACCCACATCAGGCAGCTCACAACTGCCTATAACTCCAGTTGCAGGATGTGCTGGATAGCTTCAATTGTCAACTTGACACATCTAGGAAGAGGGAATCTCAATTAAGGAATTATATCTATCAGATTGACATGAGCAGATGTCTGTGAGGCATTTTCTTGATTATTGAGTAATGTGGGAGGGCCCAGCCCACTATGGGTGATGCCACCCCTGGGCAAGTGGTCCTATATTGTATAAGAAAGCAGGTTGACTGGGCGTGGGGGCGTGTGCCTTTAATCCCAGCACTCAGGAGGTAGATGAGTTTATGTGAGTTCAAGGCCAGCCTGTTCTACATAGTGAGTTCCAGAACAGCAGGGATTACAGGGAGAAAACAACAACAACAACAACAACAACAACAAAAAAACATGGGCCAGAGGATGGAGCCAGTAAGCAGTGTTCCTCAATAGTCTGTGCATCAGATCTAGCTTCTAGGCTCCTGCCTTGGCTCCTCTCCATGATGAACTGTAAAGTATAAGGTGAAACAAACCCTTTCCTCCCCAAGTTGGTTTGAGTCAGGGTGTTTTATCACAGCCACAGAAAGTAATGAGAACATAGGGGATCTTATGATGCCCTCTTCTGGCCTTCCCAGGCACCTGCATGCATATGGTGCATATACGCACATGCATACATACACAATAAATTAATTTAAAAAAATAAATGAGGTGAAGAGTGGTAAAGAAAGATACCTGAAGCTGGGTGTGGTGGCGCACACCTTTAGTCCCAGCACTTGGGAGGCAGAGGCAGGCAGATCTCTGTGAGTTCAAGGCCAGCCTGGTCTCCATAGTGAGTTCCAGGCCAGCTGGGGCTACAGGGAGACCCTGTCTCAAAAAGACCAAAAAAAAAGAAAACCTGAATTAATCTCTGGCCTCCACATGCAAGTATGCAAGTAAGGCAAACATATGCATACATGTGGGTGAGTGCACATGCACACAGACACACACATACACACACACACACACACACACACACACACCCCACTAATACTAATGATAAATAAATTTAAAAGAATGCTGGGCATGGTGGCGCATGCCTTTACTCCCAGCACTCAGGAGGCAGAGGCAGGTGGATCTCTGAGTTCGTGGCCAGCCTGGTTTCCATAGCAAATCCAGGCCGTCTAGGGCTACAAGGAGACCCTGTTTCAAAAAGAGAAAAAGAGGAGGAGGAGGAGGAAGAGGGGGAGGAGGAGGAGGAGGAGGAAGAAGAAGAAGAGGAGGAGGAAGAGGAAGAATAGGAGGAAGAGGAAGAGGAGGAAGAAGAGGAAGAAGAGGAAGAATAACCCCTGACTATACACACACACCAAATCCACAGAGCTTCACAATCCAAGAGAGCTTTGCCTACAGTCCCCAGGTGTAGCCCAATAAGACTGGATGGTGGTACCTACCTGTTCTTGCTTGCCTGGTGCTCCAGGGCTACAGCTTTGCCTCAGCTCCTGCTCACACAACTGCCAAAAGGAAAATTCCTTAGATAATTATCTAAGCAAGGGAAAACAAAACAATTCATAAGTCAGACAGCTCCCAGACTAGAACAGATTCTGAAAACGCTAACCAAAGTGATAAGACAGCATTTCAAGGAAAACAGAAGGAAGACATGGAAAACAACTGGGCTGAATTGTAGCTTGATGATGTAGCTCTTACTTATGGCCCTGGGTTTGATCCCCAGCACCACCACAAACAAACAAACAAACAAGCAAACAAATCTTAATTGGGTATAACTTAGCCAACCAGTCTTTTTATTTATGTATATGAATGTGTGTCTATGTCTAGGTATGTACACATGAATGCAGGTGTCCCAAGATACCAGAGGGTGTCACATTCATTGGAGCTAGAGTTACAAGCCATTGTGAGCCACCCAGTGTGGATGCTGGGAACTGAACTCAGATCCTCCGCATAAGTGGTATGTGTTCCAACTGTTGAGTCATCCCTCCATCCTCAGTCAGCCAGTCAGCTGGTTACAGCTGAACTAGTTAGCTGTTTACAGCTTAGTGAAAGCAAGTATCAAAGTTCTTTTCAAGCATTTTTCCTAATGAAATACAAAAACCTTAAATAAAACATACTATGTGATGATGATTTTCATTATGACTCCTTTTTAAAAAAATGTTTATTATTTTTTATTTTATGCGTATGAGTGTTAGGCCTGCATGTAGGAAAGTGCACCCATGTTGTGCAGAAGAGGCTGTTGGATCCCCTGGGACTGGAGTTACGGGCAGTTGTTAGCTGCCATGTGGGCGCTGGGATTCGAATCCAGGTCTTCTGCAAGAACAACCAGTGTTCTTAACCGCTGAGCCATCTCTCCAGCCCATGACTCCTTTTTTAATAGCAAAAACTCATAAAAGAAACCCGAAAGTTCGAAAAATGGCAGGTGAATAGTTTAATACATGTTCCCACACTGTGGAACATTGCACAACTAAAATTGGAATGGAAATTTGTAATAAAGTGTAAAAAGATACTCATGATGAATTTGTTACTTTTTTTGGACTTAACTTTTACACTTACATAAAAGTTCATTTCCAAGAAAATAAACATACTCAGGCCTCATTAATTCATTCAGACCCCTGGGAGTGGGCACTTGTAATTTTCAAAGTTCACCAGATGATTCTAATTGAGGTCAAGGTCACGAAAGGATCTGGATCCAAATGAAATGCCTCAAATTCACTGGTGACTCAGGCCAGCTCTTCCGAGTGCTGTTCCATTGGAGTTGAACATGGTCTGTTTCCCTGGCTTTGTCTTACCTTTATCTTTCAAAGATTATTGGATCAGGTGATGGCCTAGGTAGGAGGCTAATCATAAATCTGGGGTCATGGACAAATAGTTTTAGATCTTACCATAGCCAGCAGCTGGTAGGAGATAGATGTTGAAATAATCTAGGTTCCTAGTTCCAGCTCAGGCTGGAACTGGGTCGGGACAGCAGTGGGAACCACGTCTTAGAACATGTCTGGCCTGGCATGGATGGGGTGCAGCCCTACAGAGTCGAATCCCCAGCTGCTTGCTGGAAGGGCGAAAACAGCAAGCTCAGGGGGATTGGCACTAAAGATCCTGGCAAAAGCCAATTGTCTATGATGCTTTTTTTTTTTTGAGATAGGCTCTCCTTGTAGCCCCAGCTCGCCTAGAACTCACTATTGTAGACCAGGCTGGCCTTGAACTCACAGAGATCCGCCTGCCTCTGCCTCCCGAGTGCTGGGGTCACAGGTGTGAGCCACCAAGGCCAACTTTTTTTTAAATGTGTTTAAGTATATTGCCTGCAAGTATGTATGTGCATCCATGTCGTGCAGTGCCCTCAGAGGTTAGAAGAAGGCATTGGATCTCCTGGAAATGGAGTTGCAGGCGACTGATAGCCACCATGTGGGTGCTGGAAATCGAACCTGGGTTCTCTTCAAGAGCACAGCTGATAACTGTCCGTAACTCCAGTTCCAGGGAATCCAACAGCTTCTTCTGTCCTCTGTGAGCATTGCACGACATGGGTGCACTTACCTACACACAGGCATAATACTCATACACTTAAAAAAAAAAAATTTAAAAAAAGGTCTGTCAGAAGAATATACTGATCCCTTAATGGCCCAACATTCTGGGATCACAGGGAAGGGCATGGGTGATGTGGCATCAATGGCAGAGCCCCAGCCAGGCCCTGCACACAGCTGTCCCTCCCCCAGGCTTGCTGCAGCCTGTTACTCCATTAGTCACTTATTCCACATGGGTTACACAAAGCAATGCCTCATGATCTCTTCCTCTAAGATGCAGAATCCAGAAAAGGAAAACACTTCAGTTCAACAATCCACTGGAATTAGTTTATCATTTATAATACCGATTTGAGTGCCTACTCTGTGCTAGGTACTGCACCAGTAAGCTGGATGCAATGGAAAACAAGACCTTATCAGAATGACTAAGAAGATTCAATTCAACCTGGAAGTATCAATTGGATATTTCCGGTCACTTGAATGGGGGCTGGTACTGAGGCTGGAATTAGAAAAACCCACAACACTGTCTCCTCTCTCAAGGAGCTTTTCGCCTACTTGGGGGTAATCCAAGCATACAGAAGACACAGAGAACAAGCAAGTGCTAATCAAGTCAAAGGCCAGCCTGCAGAGCTGGGGGCCTCTGTGTCAAAGAACCTTTTCAGATGCTCTCTTGGATGAACCACACTAACCCTTTCATTAGGGAGGTGGAAAGTGGGCTGTTAACAACCCCACTGTTTTCTAAATATTCACATGGGTGTAACTTCCTGGTTCTAGGGCCTCACCTTAGTTTGTACCCTCTCAAGTTTTTTCTAGGCTCCGTTGAAAGAGTTAATTCATAGCATTTAGAGAGTGCTTAGGGGCCCGCCTACCCTTTCTCCTTGTTCCCCTCTACTCTGGCCACTTGTCAGGTCTTGGTGGTAGGCTGAGTGGTTTCACTTCTACTAAACTCCCACAAGACACATGGTTCCTGTCTACCACAGTCATGCTCACAAGGAACCCTTGTGAGAAAAATGCCAGCTCAGGCTGACACTGGCAAGAAAAGACTGTAGCCATCACCAAACTGGAGTACAGAAGCAGATTAGGAATGGAGCCCGGTGTGGTGGTGCACTTCTGTAATGCCAGCACCTGGGAGGCTGAGGCTGGAGGATCAGGAGATCAAGGCCAGTTTTTGAGATACATAGCAAGTTTGAGGCCAGTGTGGGCTACATGAGACCCCCATCTCAAAACAAAACAAGCAAAACAACGACAACAACAACAAAAGAATTAGAGTTAGGTTTAAAAAACAACAACAACTAGAAAAGCCAGGTGTGGTGGCACTTGGGAGGCAGAGGCAGGTGGATCTCTGTGAGATTGAGGCCAGCCTAGTCTACATTAGTGAGTTCCAGGCCCTCTGGGGCTAAGGGAGACGCTGTCTAAAACAAAACAAAACAAAAACTAGAAAGGAGACTAAGATGGGGTAAAAATAGATGAAGAGGGTTGGGGGCAGACAAAGAGACACACGGGACCTAAAAGAAGACAAGAGACTGGGGAGAGGGGCTCCAAGAGGAATTAGGAGTAGCAGAGGGGTGGGGGAGATGAGGGGAAGGAGAATCTACCAACACGCTTTGTTAAAAGGTGCTGTAATGGGGCTGGGGAGATGGCTCAAGTTTAAGATCACTGACTGCTTTTTCAGAGGACCCAGGTTCGAATCCCAGCACTCACATGGCAGCTAACAGCCATCTGTAACTCAGTTCCAAGGCATCCAATGCTCTCTTCTCACCTCTGTGAGCACTGTACCACACAGGTGCACTCACATACATTCAGGCAATGCACTCATACACATAAAATAATAAAAATAAATTTTAAAAATTAAAAAAATGCTGTAATGATATCTAATACTTTGTTTGCTAATTTTAAAAATATGTGAAAATTGGCCAGGTGTGGTGGCACATGACTTTAGTCCAGGCACTCAGGAGGCAGATGGATCTCTGTTGATAGAATATGTAAATTTCAGGAGAGCCATAAGCTTCATTAGAGGAGGCCATAAAGATATAAATTCCTTAGAGTGGCTAACTGGCCCTAAATCAGCAGTCTGGCCTCACTTAAGCCTTATAAGCTGGTCCCTCCCTGGACTGAGAGACACTGTTTGTGGAGCCCACCTGTCTCCTTTAGTGCTATAGATAACTCACCCACCTGCCTGAGAAAAGAGACCCTCAAGAACACCAGATCCTGGCACAGAGTTAACTCTCGAAGCTGTGTACAGCAGAGTTCCTATATAAAATCAGACTGCTGCCCCTTCAGTGTGCAGATAATCATTCCTCGAGAAAAAGCTATTAGTCCTTTGCTGGGCTTCCTGAATCCAGGGAGCACATTCCTTTCCTGTTGCAGGTCTGGCTCTGACTCTTATTTCTAAACTTTAAACGCCTTCCTTTTTCTGCCCTCCTAAATCATCTGTGAGTTTGAGGCCAGCCTGATCTACATAGCAAGTTTCAGTCCAGCTGGGGCTACAGGGAGACTCTGTCCCAAAAAAGACAAAGGAAAAAAATGTAAAAATTATTTTTTAAAAAGAGAGGCTAGCTGGGCATGGTGGCAGATGCCTTTAATGTCAGCACTCGGGAGGTAGAGGCAGGCAGATCTCTGTGAGTTAAAGGCTAGCCTGGTCTACATAGTGAGTTCCAGGCCAGCTGAGGCTACAGGGAGAACCCATCTCAAAAAATAACAAAACAGAGAGAGAGACAGCGCAAGGCTGGGCCTGGTGGCCATAGCCTTAATTCCAGCACCCAGGAGGCAGAGACAGGCCAATCTCTGTATGACTGAGCAAGCCTGGCCTACATAGCAAGTTCTAGGCCAGCTGAGGCTATAAGACCTTGTCTCAAAAAGAAAAAAACTTACCAATTTGAACCGTAGTTAGGTTGACTTTCCGTAGTGCTATAGACCAGTGATTTTGAAGCTCTATCCTGTATATTCTTGAGTTGAGGTTAATGGGAGCAAGATTCTCAGTGTTCAGAAGTCACAAAGATGGAAAGGGCCTTCTGCTGCATTGAAACTGGAATCACCAGTACAAATCAACATTTCCTTATATTTCTGGGTCTCTGTGTATATGTGCATGTATGCATATGTGTGGGTGTGTGTAGTATTACCTAACTATCTCTTGCTTAGAAGCTAAGAGACTGTTGTGTTTTGAAATGATTCCTGGAGAGACTCACCCCAGATAAGGAACCAACAACAGACCAGATTAGGATAGTACCAAAGTCCAACTTGGTGAATCAATGAGTTTTATTGGGGTTATTTACAGGAGTGTAGGTGAAGGGTTACTTACAAAAGCAGAAATGACTCAGGGACAGACAACTGTATCACCAAAAGCCCAACCCAGCATGGGTGATAGCTCATAAAAGCAAGAAACTAGACATACTGCATAAGATGCGGGCAGCTCAGCCTTCCCTGCTTCTTCAGCAGCTTGGCCTGAGAGCATCTCTGCAGGTCTTGGGGTTTATATATGCTCGGAGAGGGAGGGGCCTAATGAACCTAGTCAATTTCAGGGACTTCCTGAAGCTACTGAGTTATTTACTTCCTGAGCTTACCTGCAGGATGGACAAAACATCCTGTTGGGGGCTGAAGAGATGGTGCAGTGGTTAAGAACACTGGTTGTTCTTGCAGAAGACCCAGGTTCAAATCCCAGCACCCGCATGGTAACTAACAACTGTCCATAACTCCAGTAGATCCAACAGCCTCTTCTGACCTCCTCGGGCATTGCACAACGTGGGTGCACTTACCTACATGCAGGCAATACACGCATACACATAAAATAAAAATAAAAATTTTTTAAGAAGTTAAAAAAAAAACCCACCTGTTGTTTAGAATCCCCAGTTGTTGAGCTTTCTGAACCTCAGCGTCCTGTTCTTTACCTCCCTTCAGTCTGCTGTTTACTCAGTTTCCTTCCAAGATGGAAGATTTTTTTATCTCAGAGGAAATTGCTACACAACAGAGAAAGCAGTAGAAATGAACATATTTAGCACCAAGATAGCGATTTCTAAATACCATTCCTCACTAAAGGAACAAGGGACCTTTGAGAAATGGGCTACTGTCAGTCTGAGTTAGGGAAAGCAGAGGCTGAGCCAAAAGTTAAGGAAGTACTCCAAGAACAATAGGATATATTGAAAGGACTCAGAAACCAGCCTGGAGGGGTTGCCATTGGCCAAATGTGCTAGTTCAGGCATTAAAGCAAATAAGGTTGACAATGAGCTCTATCTTATTGAATTAGTAAAAATCTATACTGATAAGCTGAGCGTGGTGGTGCACGCCTTTAATCCCAGCACTTGGGAGGCAGAGGCAGGCGGATCTTTGTGAGTTCCAGGCAAGCCTGGTCTACATAATGAGTTCCAGGCCAGCTGGGGCTACAGGGAGACCCTGTCTTGAAAAGATGAAAAAAAAACATTTGGAAGAAATAGGATAACTACCGAGTCACAAGTACAGCTGGCCCTCTATATTCCCAGATTCTTGAATCTTTTGATTTAACTAGCTGTAGATCAAAAATATTTACCTTAATTGTGTCAAAAAGACAAAAGTGGGGATGGGGGCAGGAGAGATGGCTCAGCAGTTAAGAGCACTGGCTGCTCTTGCAGAGGACCCCGCACCTACATGGCAGCTAACAACCATCTGTAACTCCAGTTCAGGGGAATCCGATGCCCTCGCCTGACTTCCGCAGGTGTTTCATTTGCGTGTGAATTTGCAGTGTAAGTGTGGGGACCTGAAGCCTAAGTGTGAGTCAAAATGCCTTAGCGAACTTGTTTCAGCTTTGTAACAGTTACGAAGAAAACTGTTTAAAAAATTCTGGAAAGAGCCTGAGGATGAGTTAAGATGGCATACTGCTTTTCCAGAGGACTTGGTCACTTCCCAGCACCTATATCTGGCAGCTCACAACCACCTGTAACTCCAGCTCTTAGGAATCCAGCTTCCTCTGCTGGCCTCCATAGGAACCTGCACTCATATGCACACATACACGCACTCATATGCACACATACACACACACACACACACACACACACACACATAATTAAAAATAAAATCTGAAGGTTTTTTCTGAACAGTGCCAGTATTTGGATTTTTTTTAATCCGAGTAAATTTCTTTTTCTTTTTTTAAAACTTTTATTATTTTTATTTTATGTGTATGCATGTATTGCTTTCATGTAGGTAAGAAGTGCACCTGTGTTGTGCAATGCCTGCAGAGGTCAGAAGAGGCTGTCGGATCCCCCTGGGACTAGAGTTACAGACAGTTGTTAGCTGCCATGTGGGATTCGAACCCAGGTCTTCTGCAAGAACAACCAGTGTTCTTAACCGCTGAGCCATCTCTCCAGCCCCTTATGTGAGTAAATTTCTTATTGATAGCAACTAACTGGTGTTTGTAGCGTTTTTGTCATAAGGTGGAGTCCATCTCCTCACTATACTTTTCTGAGTTTTCCTACATGGAAATATTTGGCTTTTTCCCCTCCTAGAGTACCACTATGAGACCCTGGTTGAGCTGAAACTTGCTATATAGACCAGATTGGCTTTGTACTCACAGAAATTCACTTGCCTCTGCTTCCTGAGTGCTGGGATTAAAAAGTGTGCCCTACACCCAGCTTTTTAAAAAAGGTGTATGTTAGCCGGGTGTGGTGGCGCACGCCTTTATTCCCAGCACTTGGGAGGCAGAGGCAGGCAGATCTTTGTGAGTTCAAGGCCAGCCTGGTCTACATAGCGAGTTCCAGGACAGCTGGGGCTACAAGGAGACCCTGCCTCAAAAAATCAAAAAAAAAAAAAATGTGTATGTGTATATGCTGTGTGTGTGTGTGTGTGTGTGTGTGTGTGTGTGTGTGTGTATGTTGCCATCAGAGGCCAGAAGGGACACTGAATACCCTGGAGCTGGAGTCACAGATGATCATGGGCCACCTCAAATTGATGCTAGGAACCTAACTCAGGTCCTCTGAGAGAGCAGGAAGCTCTTTAAGCTGCTGAGTCACCTCTCCAGCCCCAGGAAGTACTTGTTTTTATTGTTGCCTGTCTTCTGTGCTGCTCCTGTAAGTGTGCAATTAAAATACATTAAACTAAAGCCGGGCGTGGTGGTCCACACCTGTAGTCCCAGCACTTGGGAAGCAGAGGCAGGCAGATCTCTGTGAGTTCAAGGCCAGCTGGGGCTACAGGGAGACCCTGCTTCAAAAAGACAACAAAAAAACAAAACAAAAAAAACATTAAACTATTACATTTTTAAAAAGATGATATCTGTAGAAGGAGGCAGGAGGGGCAGCAGGACAAGGCTCGCCTGGGCTACTTGAGGCCCTGTCTCCAAACAAACATGGAAGGATGTGTGTATGTTACACACACATACCATATCATTTATATCAGGAACTTGAGCCTTTACCTAATTTGCTGCTCACAACCAACCTGGAACCAGCCCAATCTCTTAACAGGTAGTTGCAAATACCTATTGAATCAAGTCACCAAACCTAATAGTTGTATTTCAGTATAGACCAATACCTAACACCATATATTCAGAGAGGGACACACCATTAATTCTGTGACATCCCTGCCAAAAGTGCATGTCCTGAGAACAGTCATGGGGAAGCATAAGGCGAACCTGAATTAAAAGACAGTCTGTACATAACTGACCGATAGTCTGAAAGATATCAGAATCAGGAAACAGAAAGTCTCATGAACTGTTCAAGAATAAAAGAGTATAAAAAGACCTGACAGCTAAATGCCATGTGCTCTTGGATTTTATCCTAGACTTGGGGGGGAAAAAAAATCTAAGCACATTGTTGAGGAATTGGATAGTAGTGTTATAGTAATGCTTAATTCATGATTGTATAATCTGTACTCTGATTATGGAAAGAAAGAATGGTGACACACACCTGTGATCCCAGCACTCAGGAGGTAGAGAAAGGGGCACCAGGAGTTCAAAGTTGTCCCTGTCTACATATCAAGTTCAAGGCCATCCTGGGCTACATGAGACACTGTTTCAGAAAACAAAAACAAAACAGAATGCCTGTTTTTATACATGGAAAATGCACTCTGAAGTATTTAGTGGGGGAGGGACACAGTATCTCCACTTAACTCTTAGGTGGTTTGGAGAGAAGTGGTGAGACTTTTTGGAGATATTTGTCATGGACAGTATTCCCATGAGCATGGATTGGCTATCATGAGTGGATGGTTATAATGCATCCTGCCCTCTTTGTCTCCTTTCTTGTTACCAAGAACTTGCTTGTTTTTCTGTTTCTCTCAAGAGTTAAGGATGTTGAGGCTCAACCCACTCTTGAGTTTCCCAATCTCCAAAACTAGAGCCCAAATAAACTTTTTCTATAAAGGACTCAGTCTCAAGTGTTCTGCTGGTATAACAGAAAACAGTACTGAGACTACTGATGATTGAGTTCTTTTCATTGCTCTTGTGATTTTCCTGTATGATAGAAATTACATCACATTAAAAAGCAAACCAACCTATGGGTGTGTTAAAAAACCAAGCAGCGCCCCAAACTAGCAACCCAGAGGTCTGTGTTTCCTGCTGGAGACAGAGGCAGAGGAAGGTATGACATTCCGGAGCCTCTAGGCAGGAACAGATAGCCACTCTCCAGGCCTGGCTTAGTGACTGGAACATGCTTTATGCAAATTCTGCCAGCACTAGACCACAAACTGGGGCATGGCTCCTGGCAGAACCATCATGTCCTGGGAACAGAGGTCTAGCAGCTGTTTTGTGTCAAATGATTCATAGACACTATGCAACAAACAGAAACATACTCAGCAAATATGTGAACTGGGCTTGTATTTAAGCTGTTTCATAAAAGTAATTATCATTTGAGTTTGTTTTCATGATAGCCCATAATAAATAGAATATGTTTGCATTTTTGCAAAGAGAGCTGAATTTTTTAAGTATTGATCTTAAGAGTGAGGCCTGGAAAGTTTTTCCTGTATAGTAATAAATGCACAAACTTTTGTGAAGCAATTCCTTCCTGAGGGGCAGTATACGTCAAAGATGAATCATTAATAACAACTCTATGGTGCTTTATTGGATGTTGTTGGTCCTCCTGACCTCTTGTCTCCTCATCCCTGTTTTGGCCCAGTCTCTGGATTGTTAGTTTTATAATTTCTACCAGTTGGCTTCCAAAAAGCTTTTTGCTGGGCTGAGGCTATAGAGATGCCTCACTTGTTAAGAGCACTTGCTGCACAATCATGAGGGCGAGAGTTCGGATCCAGCACCCACATAATAAATCGGGTCTCTCACGAGTACCTGTAACACCAGGGCAGGAGGATCACTGGGGCTTGCTGACTTCCAGTATCCCAAGAAAATGTAAGCCTTCAGATTCAGGGAGAGAAACTGTCTTGAAGGATGGACGGAGAATGATGGCGGACACACCGACACCCTTTCGTGGTCTTTGCACCTGTGCACAGGTGGGTGCACCCCCCCCCACACGTGTGTGCATATACTCACGTAGGCACACACATAAACAAATAAATCTTAACAAAATGTTTTGGATCTTTGTTTCTTTGCTTGCTTGTTGTAACCCGAATGTCCACACATGAAAGGACAAGTAGTTAAAAGGAAGGCAAGTCTTCACACAACCACTAAGACCAACTGTCTTTTTCTCAAAGCTAGTTGGGAATCTCTCCAAAAGTGTACCCCACCTTTTAGGTTTCTCTTACCCTCCATCTCACACCTCCTAGACTGTGCCTGACAAGGGCTCAGAACACCTGAGCTGCTAGGGGGCAGGCAGAGATTCACTTCCCTTTTCTGCCACCTGTCTGGTCTGCAGGGAGTGTTCCTGTCCCTAACTCCCATCCTGGCTCCTGGAACACCTGACCACATTACTGTCAGCTGTGCCCCAGAAGGCCTGGAAAAACACCAGATCATTAAAGCTGGGCTGAGTCATCTGGGTGTAGACACTGCTGTGTTGTATTCTTGCAACATGAAGAATTAACAGAGCACAGACCAAATCTAAACTGGATATGTTTTGTTTTGTTTTTAAACATATTTATATATTTTTTGTTTTCTGTGTATGATTGTTAGGCTTGCATGTATGTGAGTGTGCCCATGTCATGCAATGCCCACAGATGACAGAAGTGGGCATCAGATCCTCTGGAACTGGTGTTACTGGTGTTACATTGTTAGCTGCCACGTGGATGCTGGGATTCAAACCTGGGTTCTTTGTAAGAGCAGCCAGAGCTCTTAACTACTGAGCCATCTCTCCAGCCCTAGACTAGATTTCATAACACTTTTCTTTGAAACAAGCTCGCAAAGCTCTGGGAACATGAACAAAAAGGCTGTTCAAAGGCCTGAGTGAGTCAGCACTATGTGGGGACTAGCTTATCCTGGGTATGAAACGTGATTTATGAAAAAGACCCACAATCAAGGAAGAGTGGGTGAGATGAGACCTCTCTCAGGGAGGCTCCAAGCCTCTGGTGTCTTTTGCTTTAACCACTGTTGGTCTTGAACTCCTACCTGGACAGAACTTTAAGAGCAGAATGTCCCTTCATCCCTTGAGTACCAAGCAGGATGTCATGCTTTGGAATTGAGTACAGTCTAGGGCTGTTTCAGGCACCTGAAGCTGGAAGACAGAACTCCAGTTTATTGGAGCTGATAGGACCTGAGAGACAAGAGGGTTGGTCCTGGCTACCGCCTATAAGACTCATCAGCCTAACTTGTTCCCCTAGAAGCAATGCTTGGCCCCAGGGTCACAATAAATGCTAATCCTGATGAGGAAATGCTTCAGAAAGATAAGCTGGGGAAGTCCTTCAAGAAACTGAAGCTAAAACCCTGATGCCGCGGTGGCCACTCCTGACTCCTGAGCAGATTCCAACTTCCCCACCAGGACCTCGTGAACCTGGCATTTAATTAGCGATGAGACACTTGATTTCACAAGTATGATCAAAGTATGGGGAAATGGACTCTTGCCTTTGCATTTAGGTATTTTTCTCTTGCCTCTTAAACTGAGCAGGGCGAGTTGGAAAAAAAAAGGAGGTGGGGACTTGGGAAGATAACAGAAATTCCTCCTGGTGGTAAGTTAATGTGCTGCTCCTGGAGTGTGGAGCCAGAGATGGAGTGTGTGGCCTGTGTATGACCGCCTTGCTGGTCATTTTCTCTACACAGCATGGGTGCTTGCTACCTGACTATCCACGTCCCAGGTTGCATACTGTCTTGTGAATATTTGTGCGCTTGATCAAGCCTTCTTGAATTTTTTTCACTTTGCCCAAGAAATTTTTACATAACCCTGGGTATATAGTTATGTAATTACAAAGCAAAGATTGGCCAATAATATACCGTCAAGAAATTTAAAGAGGAGTCTTTTTAAAGCTTTTATTATATTTATTTATTTTGTGTGTGTACACGCACATGTGCTATACTGTGTCTTTGTAGAAAAGGACAACTTGTGGGAGTTGGTTGGCTCCTTCCTCCTTGTGAGTCCCAGGGATAGAACTCAGGTCGCCAGTGTTGATGGCAAGTGCCTTTACCCAATGAGCCATCTTATCAGTCCAAGAAATTTATTTAAAACCAATTTTGTGACATAAATTGTTAATATAATAGTTTTATTAATTCTTTGATAATTTCATACATGCATGCAAGGTGTTTTGATAATACTCACCCTCCCTCCTTCCCCTAACTCCTCCCAGATCCACCCCCTCCTCCCACCTACATGTCCTTAATTTTTTTTATAGCCCATCAAGTCCAATTTGTGTTGTCCATACATGGGGCCATCCACTGGAGCATGGTGGACCTACCCACACCCTTAGAGAAAACTGACTCTTCCTCCCCCAGAAGCCATCATCTGGCAATAGCTCCTCAACTAGGGGTGGGAGCTCTTGAGTCCTCCCCCCCAACCCCCATTCTATGCTAGAATGCTGACCGGCTTGATCTTGTGCAGGCAACCACAGCTGCATCCAGAGGATAAAGTTCTGACCCAATCTCTCCCAACCTTTGGTTCTTATAATTTTTCTGCCCCTTCTTCCTCGATGGTCTGTGCGACTTGGGGGTGTGGGTGTGATTAGATGTCCCATTTCCGACTGAGAACTCTACAGACACTTTTTCTCTGTACTTTCATCAGTAGAGAGTCTCCACATTAACCCATGTCTGACATACATAAAACTTTGCCATTTGTTAAAGATGAAAGATATTCATATGTGAATGAGATAAATGTGCTTGCTTTTTAATTTTATATAAAGAATTAAACTTTGGCTGAATATTTAATACTGCAGGACAAAGAGCTTCTTTAATATTTTTCAGTTGATTAATATTTCAATTTTATAGCTGTCAATGCTGAGAATA
>NW_008343385.1:6613252-6643065 GCF_000622305.1 Nannospalax galili | reverse complement strand
TTTTTGAGACAGGGTCTCCCTGCAGCCCCAGCTGTCCTGGAACTCACTCTGTAGACCAGGCTGGCCTTGAACTCACAGAGATCCGCCTGCCTCTGCCTCCCAAGTGCTGGGATTAAAGGTGTGCGCCACCATGCCCGGCCAACCAATGCTTTTAATCGCTGAGCCATCATTTTAGCCCCTGAATGATTTTTAAAAATGAAACTCAAATCACCAACTGAAACCAAATTTAGAATAATGTATTATGGGGCCAGATGTGGAGGCACACACGTATAGCCTCAGCATTCAGGAAGCGGAGGCAGGCAGGTCTTTGTGAGATTGGGGCTAGGCCTGGTCTGCATAGGAAGTTCCAGGCCAGCTGGGGCCACAGGGAGATCCTGTCTCAAAAAATATATTTTTATTATTTTTATTTACTTATGTATGTGTGTCTGTACTGGATAGCTTTAGTGTCAACTTGACACACTTGGGTTGAGGGAGCCTCAGTTGGAGGATAGACTCCATTGAACTGGCCTGTGGCCATGTCTATGGGGCATCTTCTTCATTATTGAGTGATGTGGGAGGGCCCAGCCCACTGTGGGTGGTGCCACCTCTACTAGGAAGGTGGGTCTGTGTTGCATAAAAAAGCAGGTTGAGCAAGGGCCAAGGGAGCAAGTCAGTAAGAAGCGTTCCTCCATGGCTTGTGCTCCAGCTCCTGCCTCCAGGTTCTTTCCCTGAGTTCTTACCTTGGGCTCCCTGATGAACAGTGACCTGGGAGATGTAAGACAAATAAACTCTTTCCTCCCCAAGTTGGTATTGGTCAGAGTCCTGCTCCCAGGTTCCTGCCCTGAGTTCCTACCTTGGGCTCCCTCATGAACTGCATGTGACCTGGGAGATGTAAGACAAATAAGCCCTTTCCTCCCCAAGTTGGTACTGGTCAGAGTGTTTTGTCACAGCAGTGAAGAAACAAACTAAGACAGTGTCTATGTGAGTTCTGTGTATACAGGTATTCACAGAGGCCAGAAGAGGGCATTCCATCCCCTGATGCTAGAGTTACAGGCAGTTATGAGCTGCCTGATGTGGATGCTGGGAACTGAACTTTGGTCCTGTGGAAGAACAAATGCTCTTTGAGTCATCTTTGTAATTCAGTAACAGCAAGTTTTAAAATCAAACATTCCAATCCAACACTATCCAAAGATACATTGACATTTACATGGTAAAGGATGACAGTAGGATCAAAAGTCTTTGTTTTCCAGAATTAAACCATTATGTTTCTGTACAACTTTGTATAGATAGTGAAAAACACCTGCAATTCCCAATGTGTAAGTCTCAAATATGAGCCAAGGTGTTTCAGGCAGAGTTTATGGATGTTTTGTGGTATGATGTTGTGTGCAGTGCAGAATGCTCCTGTTGTGTGTTTAGAACCAAGATTTCAGTGAAGTTACAAAATGTAACAGGGCCAAGTGCTAGCAGAAACACTTTGGATTCCTGGGAAAGGAACACAGGTCCTCTGCAAGAACAGCCAGAACTCTTAACCTCTAAGCCATCTCTCCAGACCCTGCAGCATTTCAGTTTGGTCCTATAACAATGTTTCCAGAACACAGTACTCAATAAACTGCCCCACTAGGCCAAGAGAGTCATTTCAGTCATTCTTGTCATGCTTCACTTGTGCAGACGTGTCCAATCAATGAGGCCATACTACTTGTAACAAATCTTGGAAATTTCATGTTTGTCTTTTGTTTTTAGAATAAGAAATTCAGGCCAGGCGTGGTGGTGCACACCTTTAATCCCAGCACTCGGGAGGCAGAGGCAGGCGGATCTCTGTGAGTTCAAGGCCAGCCTGGTCTATATAGTGAGTTCTAGGACAGCTGGGGCTACAGGGAGACCCTGTCTCAAAAAGACCAATAAACAAACAAACAAAACAAAACAAACAAACAAAAAAGAATAAGAAATTCAATTGTCTTAAAGTTTCAATTTGGAAATTTAAAAATATGCTGGTTTCCATTAAATTAGTTTTATTACATTTATTTATTATATAAATATATGTGTATATATGTGTATGGGTGCTTGCTTGTGCTATAGCATGCAAATGGAGGTCAGAGGACAGTTTTCAGGAGTCCATTCTTTCCCTCCATCATGTGAGATTGCAGGGATTGAACTCAGGTTGTTAGGCTTGGTGGAGTGCCTTTACCCGCTGAGCCATCTCATCAGCCCCTGGTTTTCCCTTTTCAAACCTGAATAAGTTTAAAGAATAGACAGATGACTGTATGACATGGGTGCACCTACGTGCATACACTTATTCACGTAAAATAAAATTTTACAATTTTACAGTTTTTTAAAACAAGAATAGAGATGACAGGGTAAGCTGTTTAAATTAAATTGTACTTACCTTTTTTTTGGTCTTTTTGAGACAGGGTCTCCCTGTAGCCCCAGCTGGCCTGGAACTCACTATGCAGACCAGGCTGGCCTTTGCCTCCCGAGTGCTGGGATTAAAGGCATGTGCCACCACACCCGGTAATAGTACTTACCTTTTCTAACTAAAAATTAGAAATAAATTAAATGTAGAGCTAGATATAATATTGCAGTGGTAATGTGTGCATTATTTCAAATTTTAGAGTTCATCAAAATAATTTTTCTTATAGATTAACTCTGGAAAAAGTGAATACTAGATAAGTTTTAACTTAAGATATATACACATGAGTTCTTTAACATTTGAAAATTATAAAGCCAGAGCTGGGTGTGGTGGTACACGCCTTTAAGCCCAGCACTTAGAGGCAGAAGCAGGTGGATCTCTGGGAGTTCAAGGCCAGCCTGGTCTACATAGTGAGTTCCAGACCAGCTGGGGCTATAAGGAGACCCTGTATTAAAAAGATCAAAAAAATTTTTTTTCTTAAATTAGAGTCATGCATTTGGAGCAATAGAGCTGCAATGGACCTAAAACCACTTCCTCTGAAGTCTAGCTCTCACAGCTTTGGAGAGCACTATGAAGGTGCCAAGGGAAACATCAATGGTTTAACATCAGCTTCAAGACCAAGTAACCACATCAATGGCCAACATGGCATACGATATTGGTGCAGTAGTGGCACTTTTGGGGGCAATCAGCAGCTATCTAATTGGATTAAAAGCCCACTCGATGAGAGGAAATTCAAGTGTGATACTGCAAACGTAACCAAATACACATGGCTGGAATGGTCATAGATCTTAGAGAAAACCCCAAGACTGTCACATCCCTAGACTAATGTGATTTTTTACGTGCAAAAACATGTATCCTTATATTTACAGACAAATATCCCAGTCACCACTTATTAAAGAAGCTCATTTTGGCCTGCCGTGGTGGTGGTGCTCGCCTTTAATCCCAGCACTTGGGAGGCAGAGGCAGGTGGATCTCTGTGAGTTCGAGGCCAGCTTGGTCTACATGGTGAGTCCAGGATAGCTGGAGCTATAGGGAGACCCTGTCTCAAAAAGACAAAAAAAAAAAAGCTCATTTTGCACCAGTTGGAGACTATTACCAAGTACCACAACTGGTCACACATGGACATTGTCTATGAATTGCCACCCAGGCCTAAGCGACACATCTACAATGCAACCTCTACAGCTAAGGCTCATGGAACATAGAACAGGGGTAAAGAAGAGGACACTAATCTCTCAGTTCTCATTAATGACGCTCCCTCATGCAGCAGAGGGACGGGAACACAAAAGGTCATAAATGGCCAAAGCGTAGAGATCAAGAGTCTGCTGAATGCTAACCTTTGGACAGGACTCTTTTATTAAACGCCACCCGCCCAAGGCTTAGGGACTGTCTCAGAAGTGGGTAGACAGATTATAAGAGCCAAGGAGGAGGTGCAGGACCATGTGGAAACAGAGTCTTACAAGCTCCTAGGAACCTGCTCATATGATTCTATAACAACTGTGTCAGCATACACAAGTTCCACACAAACCCAGGCAGACAAAAACCCAGCACAGAACTGGGAAAATGAACAGCAGACCCCAATCTTACCTGAAGAAATACTGGCAATTGATTGCTACTAGGTGAAGAAGAGATGATCTTCCTAAAACAAGAGATGACAGAGTATATGGGTTTCAGTAGGGGGGGAGCTATGGGAGGGTGCCAGTGGGGATAGGGGTATAAAGATGATTAAGATTGATTGAGATGTTCGGTATGAAATACACAAACATTCAATTAAGAAATGTACTATAAAAAATTAGAGTCATATATAATTTACCTGAAGTTATACTACAGAAAAGCTTTCAGGGGTTGGAAGTTTAGCTAGTGGTAGGGCACTTATATCATGCACAAGGCCTGGGGGACCCCTCTAAAAAGACTTGCAACCTACTCGGTAGAACATAAGCAGCTGGATTTCTCCTCCTAACATGATGTCCTCGGGTTGACATTCTTCCTAACTGCCTTGTTTTTTTTCCTATCCTGATTGAAGCACTTTCTTGGGCTGAAATGTAGCACAATGGGAGATAATTTGGCATATGCAAGGGCCTGAGTTCAGTCCCCAGACATTGCAACAACAGCTATAATAATAAAAGCACTTTTAATTTGTGAGCACAATGGAAGCAAAATAGCTACCAAGAAGCCTTATCTGTCTCGCTCCTTGAAAAATCTGTTTTTTATCCTTTTAAATGTTTTTTATTAGCATGTGTTAACTATGCATAGCAACAGGTTCCATTGTGACATTTTCTTTTTTTAATATTTTATCTACTATTATTATTATTATTTTTGGTCTTTTTGAGACAGGGTCTCCCTGTAGCCCCAGCTGTCCTAGAACTCACTATGTAGACCAGGCTGGCCTTGAACTCACAGAGATCCGCCTGCTTCTGCCCTCCTGAGTGCTGGGATTAAAGGCGTGCACCCCCATACCTGGCTTTTTTTTTTTTTTTTTGAGTCTTTTTAAGACAGGGTTTCCTTGTAGCCCGAGCTGTCCTAGAACTCACTATGTAGACCAGGCTGGCCTTGAACTCATAGAGATCTGCCTTTTTTAAAAAAGCCACTTTAGGTCAGGTTTGGTGGCTCATACCTATAATCTCAGCATTTAGGAGTTTGAGGCAGGAAGATTGCCATAAATTCAATGCCAGCCTGGGCTGTAGACAGTGAGACACTGTTTCAAAAAGAAACAGAGCTTCTGGTGTGTGTGTGTATGTGTGTATGCCTGTGTATGTGTACATATATATGTATGCCTCTGTATGTTTGTGTATGTGTGTGCATGTGTGTTTGTGTGTATATATTAGCATTTGGGGATTAAAACTTTTATTTCTTTTTGGTGAAAAGTATTCTTTTGTTGTCATAAAAACAACAAAACACCAGGCTTGTTCTCAGAAGTCATTTCCTGAGCTCAAGCTTGAGGAAGGTCTGGATGTGAGGACTGAGTCATCTTGAAGCAGCTGGTGGGAGCTGGGCAAGTCTTGCTTAACTCCCCACAGGGCTGCAGTCAATCTGCTGAGCCAGCTGCAGAGCTGAGCCCTGTGAAAGGCAGAGGAACTGATGGGTAGGATGGTTGTCAACCTGGAAGGCATTCAGATCCCGGGGTACTGGCTAG
Organism: Nannospalax galili; assembly: GCF_000622305.1. Classification (NCBI taxonomy): domain Eukaryota; kingdom Metazoa; phylum Chordata; class Mammalia; order Rodentia; family Spalacidae; genus Nannospalax; species Nannospalax galili. The sequence goes on along the minus strand of NW_008343385.1, from coordinate 6,637,549 downwards.
GGTCTTCAGAGGCTAGAAAAAAAAAAAAGGTTCAGAGTTTCTTGGACGGTCTGAAGTTGGACTGAAGATAGACCTAACTTTCACAGTTGGGTGGGTAACATGGCAGGGGCACATTGAACAGGGATGTGAAGTGGATCATGGAAAAAGGGGAGAATTTAGAAGTGAGAAGTAGGAGAGAACAGAATGAGCAGAGAGCAGCTCTACAGAGAATGCAGGAGCCTGAGGGAGAAGGGAGATGAAGGGCCTAAGAGGCCCCAACCACAGTGCAAACCAGGGAAGTGGTTTTAAAAGAAGCTGTACTGCATGGTGGAGCACGCCTTTGATCCCAGCACTTGGGAGGCAGAGGCAGATGGATCTTTGAAAGTTTGAGGCCAGCCTGGTCTACATAATGAGTTCCAGGACAGCTGGGGCTACAGAGAGACCCTGTCTCAAAAAAACAAAAAGACAAAAATAAATAAATAATAAATAAACTGTCATTTTCGTGTTCTTAGTCCTGTTTTGCGTTTCTGTAAGGGGGGGGGGGAATGATGATTTTCCAGATAAAACTGACAAATTGTGCAAGAGGTTTTCAGGAGTAAGGAAACAGAGCCAGAGAGGTCCTACTCACCAAAGTGTGATTAAGAGCCATTAAGAAAGCCCCCCTGCCTAGCTTCACAGCCCAGCCTTTTCATTTACTGTGTGAACTTGGGCACTTTTTAAAAATGCCCCTGAGTTTCTAGTTCTTTCTTTATGCAGTTGGAATAATGACAGGCCCAACTCTTGATGTAAACAACATAATAGGTGTAAAGCCCTTTAGTGACTGAGGATAGAAATAATAACAGCCTTAGAAATAATGGTAGTGACACACCAGACAGCCGCCATGCACTTGCTTCAGGGACTGGAGAGTAGAAGAGAAGCTGGGGAAGAAAGATCTAGAAGCTTTAGGCCTAGAGGACTCTACTGAAGGTGCCCTCTGGCAGCCTTGTCAACCCAGGCTCGTTCTCCTGATCCTGTCCACAACTCCAGGAGTTCCCTTCCTCATCTGAACCTTCTCGTGGATTCCATCCTTGGCTGGGCCCTGACTGACCCAGGCCTTGACAGTGATTCTGTGTCTCCATCAGTCCTCTGTGCTGGTCCTCACATTAGCTCACTTCTCCCTAATCTTTCTCATGGTGGGGACACCAGCAGTTTTTTTTCGGTCTTTTTGAGACAGGGTCTCCCTGTAGCCCCAGCTGTCCTGGAACTCACTATGTAGACCAGGCTGGCCTTGAACTCACAGAGATCCTCCTGCCTCTGCCTCCCAAGTGCTGGGACCACAGGCGTGCGCCACCACGCCCGACACCACCAGCATTTTTTTCAAGAACCCATATGACTTAGTCATCGTTGACCGATTCCTCCCGCTCCCTGAGTACCCACATCCAGCAGGCCTCCACATCCTGAGCCTCCTCCACCTACGGAATCCTTCATACCTACCTCTCCTTCCCTTCCTACAGCCTCTCCTTTCCTACTTCCCACTGGGCTGTATGACAAGTCTCCTAACTAGTCTGAGCTTCCAGCTGCCTTCTCTGGACTTTCATTCACCCTTTTTTTTTTTTTTTTTGATTAAATCTTCCTAAAGCTAGAGTTTTCAAACTTCCTTGGCCATGACCATAGCCATAAGAAATACACTATATTTTATTTTACAACCTAGTGCACACACATGCACACATACACATACAGAGAGAGAATCTTACACAGCAATAACATACTCTATACTTAGAAATTCGTAATCAACTGAATTAGCTTTGTATCTTCATTATGGGTCATATCCCACAATTTGAAAACATTGCCTCAAAACATTGTTCAGATTCTGTCAGTACTCTAGGAAAAGTTTACAATAATCTCTGTCTTCAGTGAATTTAGTACAAGTTTTTAAATCCGGCATTGTAGGATAACCCCAATTTATGTATACATTTCTCTCCCTGCCTCCCGTTACACTGTTCAACCTCTCTGGGCCTTGGCAGTCTGATAGACAGTCTAGAATGGGAATGAAAAGTCTTCCTCGGGAAGCCAGTGAGATGGCTCAGTGGGTAAGAGTGCTTGTCACCCAAGCCTGGCAACCAGAACCTACTGTAGAAATATAACTGACTTCTGAAAGTTGTCTTTTGCCCTCCACACATGCCTTGGGATTCATGCCCATAACTCTCAGACATCACACACACACAGTAATAATAAATGAAATTAAATACAAAAATTTTTTTTTTTGTCTTTTTGAGACAGGGTCTCCCTGTAGCCCCAGCTGTCCTGGAACTCACTATGTAGACCAGGCTGGCCTTGAACTCACAGAGATCTGCCTGCTTCTGCCTCCCAAGTGCTGGGACTACAGGCGTGTGCCACAACGCCCGGCTTCAATATTTTATTTATTATTATTTTTTATTTTATGTGTATGCATGTATTGCTTGCATGTAGGTAAGTGCACCCCTGTCGCCTGCAATGCCTGCGGAGGACAGAAGAGGCCGTCGAGTTCCCTGGAACTGGAGTTTCAGACAGTTGTTAGCTGCCATGTGGGTGCTGGGAATAGAACCTGGGTCCTCTGCAAGAACAGCCAGTGTTCTTAACCACTGAGCCATCTCTCCAGCCCTGTAAGTGCTCTTTTTAAAAAAAATATTTTATTGTCGGGCGTGGTGGTGCACGCCTTTAATCCCAGCACTTGGGAGGCAGAGGCAGGCAGATCTCTGTGAGTTCAAGGCCAGCCTGGTCTACATAGTGAGCTCCAGGACAGCTGGGGCTATAGGGAGACCCTGACTCAAAACGACAAAAAAAATTTTTTTAATTTATTTTTTAATTTTATGTGTATGAGTGTATTGCCTGCATGTATGTGAGTGCACCTGTGTTGTGCAGTGCCTTGGAGGTCAGAAGAGGGCTTCGAATTCCCCTGGAACTGGAGTCAAGGACGGTTCGTAGCCGCCATGTGGATGCTGAGAATCGAACCTGGGTCTTCTACAAGAGCAGTTAGTGCTCTTAACCACTGAGCCATCTCTCCATCCCCCTATAGGCACTAAAAAAAGACATTTATTTTTATTTTCAATTGTGTGTGTGTGTGTGTGTGTGTGCCTGTGTGTGTGTGAGGGGTGAGTTCAGATGCCCTTGGAGGAGAGAGGAATTGGATTCCCCCTGGAGCTGGAGTTACATGCAGCGGTGAGCCACCAGAGGAGGTCCTGGGAACTGAACTTGGGTTCTCTGCAAGAGCAACATGAGCTCTTAATCACGGAGCCATCTTTTCACTTTTGGTTTAGGATATTTTCTATTTGGCTCCATTTTAAGTCTAGGAGCATCAATAGGCCATGAAGTTTTGGGTCTTTCCCATCGCATCCTGGAGGTAAAGGGGTGGGTAGATAGAAAGATCCACTAAATAGTTAGGGTTTGGCAGAAGCTGAATGACTGGTTGGAGCTCTGGTATCTCGGGCCAGCTAGCAGAGAAGTCCAGATTCTGTCTGCTCTGAATGTGAGAATTGGGATCTCTTACCCTCCTCCCGACCTCTACCCTCATCATCTTCCCATCAGGCCATCAGGCCCAGGAGACTGAACTATGAAGGCTTTGACTAATGCTACAACTACCGACCACAGCAGGTCCCTTGCCTTCCAATTGATTTTTGATGGGCCTGGAGGGGCTCACATCCAGATAGAAGACTTAGCCCATTTATGACAGATCTCTGAACTGTGAAAGGCTTCGCTGTGAACTCAGCCAGTAGCCGAGGCCACTTGGCTGGAGTTCTGGGCACTTGCTGCCCCACATGAGCTAAAATGTGGAGACTGTAAATGCCTGGACAGGCTTGCCAGAGAGATTCTTATGCATAGGCACATGATGAATACCTCTAGTGCCAGAGCCAGGCATAGGAAATACCAGGATGGTAAACACAGGAGCACACGGTTTATTTCCATGGTGATAATAGGAGGAAGTACTGGCACCTTAAAAAAAAAGCTAGAGATCCAGCCCCAAACAATAACACATCTACTCTACACAAATTTGGCTTAAAGGAACAATGGTCAGAGGGATCCATTTCTTTGTAATCTGCCTCTTTTTGGAGCTTTGAGGGGTACACACCAGGGTCCTATAGGCCTAACTGACCTCTGTGGTGAGACTTCTGGGTTTTCTTTACTCAGAGCTTTGTTCAAGTACTTCAGATCTGTTTTCAGGGACTGGAGATGTACCTCTATAGTAGAGCACTTGCTCAGCATGTATAAGGCGACGGGTTTGATCCTCAGCACTACATAGAAGAGAGGGAGGGAGAGAATGTGAGAGAGAGAGAGAGAGAGAGAGAGAGAGAGAGAAACCTTGACTTTTAAAATGTTTTGAGAGGAGCATCTACCTTGGAGAACTGTATTAAGGAGAGGAGAGGAGAGGAGAGGAGAGGAGAGGAGAGAGGCATTTAACTGCACTGAACATGAGTTTCATCCCCTTTAGAAGTGGGAGTCTGAGCTCTGTGGCCTCTTCTGTGTCCCTGGGTAGTGAACCCAATTCCTGCCCCCAAGGTCACTGACAGTTGAAAATGTGAAGGGAAAGTGAGGAACCAGGAGTGACACAGGTAGAAAGTCTCCCCATCACCTAGAAACTCCTGACATGTAAAAATGACTACCCTTCAGAAAAAGCATATATGCAAATGAGAAAGAACAGAAGCAATAACAGAATTACGCTATTACCACAGGAATAAAAATATAGAGGCAGGCAAGATGGCTTAACCAGCAAAGGCACTTGCTGCCAAAACTGAAAACCTGAGCTTTGATCCCCAGGATCAAAGGAGAAGGAGAGAACCGACTCCCACAAGTTGTCCTCTGACCTCCATGTGGGTGCCGTGGCCCATGTGTACCCCTCGCCCACATGTGCACAAAGATTTTAACATGAAATTAAAAATGCATTTTCCTGTTAACCTCGTTTTAATTATAAGGAGACACTAACATGTATGCAGATATGGCTGCTACCATTCTGGGTTATTTGGCAAACTGCTATATAATTTTATTTCCCCATAAGCTTGTTGCAAAGGAAAAACCATTTAAATATTTTTAATCCACAGAGAATAAAACACAAATAGAAGAAACTCTTTTTTCCCTCAGACCCTATTCCATGTACTTTGAAAAAGTAGCATGTCTCTCAACATAGTTATCTCAAGCAGCTTCTGCTGACAGGAAAATGATAGAGAAGAGACCTGGTTACTTCGCACTTATCTTGGGTGTTAGCTCATGAAAGAAGAGAAAATTATAAAGGAAGTACCTTGTCATGTCTCTCATTAGCTGCTGAGGTTTGGAATCCTCCATCAACGACTTCTAATGTGTCTTTCTAAAGGAAATGACTGTGGCCTTCCTTCCTTCCTTTGTATTTAAGAGTAAAGATTGTGGTACAGCCCTGCTATGAATTCTGGGGACTCTGGTCATGACAAGGCCCCCACTTCCTTCACTCTGTGCTCATATCATCACCAGCTAAAAACTGACCATTTCCACCCCCAACTCTTAATGCCCACCTCGATGTCTGAGGAAAAATGATGTCAACTGGGCATGGCAATCCACACTTGCAACCCTAACTCTTGAGAAGCTGAAGTAGGATCACAATTTTGAGGCCAGTCTGAGTTACATATCAAAGAGGCCAGCCTGGGTTACGTAGCAAGATCCTGTCTCATAACAAAACAAAAATATTAATCAGACTTACTTAAACCATGTCTTTATTCAGACTTACTTAAACCATGTCTTTAAACCATGTCTTTATTCAGCGACTAGCTTTTTTTTTTTTTTTGAGACAGGATTTCCCTGTAGCCCCCCACCTGGGCTTGAACTTGATTTGTAGACCAGAGTGGCCTCAAATTCATAGAGATCCACCTGCCTCTGCTTTGTGAGTGCTGGGATTAAAAATGTATGCCACCATACCCAGTCCAGTGATGGCATTTCACTAGGCACTGGGGATAAGGCAGTAGCCAAAAGATGATAGCCTCAAGCTAGTGATAAGAATCCCACCAGTAATGGAGCATTCACTCCGTAGTAAGGACCTTCTCTGACCTCAGTCTTATCCTGACTACCTGATCCTTCCTCCAAGTCAGCAAGGTACTATGGTTTCTCCTTTTAGCCCTGCCTCCAGATATCTACAAAGAACATTTTATATGTCTTATCTTTTCAGCTACAGACCACACAGAGCAGTGCCCTCCCACACTGAAAATGCTGTTAGATTGGCAACAAGGATCTCTCCATTACTGGATTCTTGTAGTAGACTTTACCACTGTTGTTGACCTCTACTCAGGAGAGGTCATCCCTGACTCCCTCCATCTGGAAACATCTTTCCTCCACCTGATACCACTCTCTCCTTTTTCCTTATGTGGTTTAGGGTCCCAGTTCCCATCCTCCTCTGCCCCCATCCATTCTGAGAGATGACATTCTCTTTTGAGCCTTCATCAACATTCTTTCTTAACTCCGGCTTGAGTTTCCCCTGACCTTAGACTTCTTTTCACTTAGGCTTTACTCTTGGATAAGCTATTGAGTTTCAGATCTGTGGACATACAAAACAAAACTATGGTTTTTCCTTTCCAACCACTCCTATACCATGATTGACAGCATCACTTTACATTCTAGGACCTGAGTCAGAAGCCGCCAAGTTTCTGTGACCACACTTTTCCTTCTTATTTACACATTCTTTCGGCCTTTGAGATGTTAGAGTTGACCTTCAGTTGCCATCCCAACGAAGATGGCAAATGGATCTCATCTAATGTATCACTTCTGTTTGACCAATGTGATCAGGATTTTCAGGCAGCATCTGGCCTCAGCAAGGAAACGGTACTGTGATCAGTTATCAGCTCTGCCCCCATGGTGAAATGCATATCATATTTACTACTTAGTGCCACACCTCTCCTGGTGAGGGAATGGAGCCCAGTCCTTCCTGTTCCAGTTGCCTGGGTGCTCTCAGAGGAGGGCTCCTTAAACCTTTCCCACTAGTGTGACCCCTTCTTCACCGGAGAAATATTAATGCAACCCTGGGTATGTAGGGATATGAAATAGGTATACAAATCAAACATTTACCAATAGTAAATAATAAATGTATTTTTTTAAAAAGGATTTTATTTATTATCTTTATTTCATGTATATGAATGTATTGCCTGAATGTGTAAGTACAATACTGGCAGAGGTCAGAAGACGGTGTTGAATTCCCCTGTAACTGAAGTTATGGACAGTTGTAAGCTGCTGTGTGGGTGCTGGGAATCGAATCCAGGTCCTGCAAGAGAAGCTAGTGTTCTTAACTGCTGAGCCATTTTTCCAGCCCCCCAAATGTATTTTAAAACGATTCTTTGGCATATATAACATTTTGCCATTTATCAAAGATGAAAGAAATTTGCATTCTAATGAGATGGCTGTGCTTATCTATTTTCGCATAAAATTAAATCTCGACTGACTATTTGATATTATAGGATGTAGAGAATCTTCAGTATTCTGTGGACATGCAAAACAAAACTATGGTTTTTCCTTTCCAGCCACTCCTCCACCACAATCAACAGCATCACTTTACATTCCAGGACCCGAGTCAGAAGCCTCCAACTTCGATCAAGATTGTCTGTGCTGAGAACACTGCTGCACATAAATGTGGTACAAAATGAGAGAAGTGTGTTGATGGCCATTTCAGAAACTGTTAAAAATTCTATTCTAGTCATAATTCAAAATTCATTTAAAAAGTCGGCAGCTCAATTAGCAATTTAAAAATCACACATTCGAACACAATCCAATCCAATGAAATACTAATTTGATACTTACATGCTAAGGAATAGTAAGAAAAAGTCTTTGCTTTCCATAATTAAACCATTATGTTTTCTGTAAAAGCAAAAAGCTTTGAATATACAGTAAGAACACTGCAACTCATAATGCAGAACAGTCTGGAAGCTGAGTCGAGGTGTATCAGGCGGTTGGTGTACATGTTATGTGCTAAGAACCAAGCGCAGTGAAGTCCCATGATGCAACACAGGTGACACTGCCAGAAACAGCTCAGATTTGTCACCTGTTTCATTTTGAATTAATTTTTGATAGTTAGGTGTTCCAGGAACCTTTTACTGTTGCCTCACATTCAGTGATATGACCAATGGTTTAAGAAACTGAGTCTTAGGGTATCACAATAGTCTCTTACCAGACCTCTCTTCTCTCATTCTTCCCCTCCTCTCTCCAGCCCTTAAATTATCACTCTAAAGCAAACCCTTCATACTAGGATAAAGCAGATGGCTTTAAAGGACATTCACAGTCTTACCCACCGTCCCACCTGCCTCCACCCTGTGGACTCTCATACTAGTGTTGGAGCACTGTGGTTCATGGTGTAGACTCAAGGCCTCCCTGGGTGATTTCAAACCCCAAATCTGCCACTTACTGCTTGTGTGACCCTGGTCATTTTTTTGCATCTCTGTGCATTAGTTTCTTTATCAGCAGAATGAGAGTAATCATTCCTTGATCACAAGGTCATTGTGAGGATTATTTGAGTTAAAGGGTGAAAATGCCTAGGTTAGCTCCTGGCATGTAATAAACCCAATGTCAATGTTCTTGCTTATTGCTACCACACCTGGCACCCTTCTCCCCCTGGCTTTGGACAGGGTGTTTCTGTTAACCCTGCCCCACCTTGCTCCACTCCCAGGAAGAATAAATGGTTCCTTGCTCTGCCCTCCCACTGCGTGTGTTGATTGTCTTCCATTCCAGTAGTTATCCAGTCATGAGGTAATTAGTATCCGTGTGTGTGTGTGTGTGTGTGTGTGTGTGTGTGTGTGTGTGTATGTGTGTGTGTGAGATCCAACACACAGGGGCTCCTCAAGGGCAGGGACCATGTCTTCCTATTTCTGTGTTGTCTACTATTAGAGTACCTGAGGTTGGAGGACAGTAGCCATGATTATGAGTGATGACATCATAACAAATGAATGAATGAATGAATGAATGAATGAATCAGCAGCAGAGACAGGATGAGTATTGAGGAGTAATAATGATCACTGTTGAAACTGTTGTTTCTCTCCCTTGGAGATTTCACTCCACTTCCTGGAGAACTGTACCCATAATGGTTAAGGCCTTTCTTGATCTTATACAAGTATATTGCCAAGAATTGCTTGCCCAGATCTGGCTGTCTCTTTACCCATGGAAAGGGCTTTATGAACTTCCGTGTTACAGCTCCATAAACTTAGACTGCACTCTTCATGGCCTAATCCTGCTGGGTAAAGAACAAATAGAAGTTCCCTATTCTACTCTAAGACTCTTGAGCTTGGTTCATTCTCTTTTCTTTTCGAGCAGTCTCACTATGTAATTGATCTCCGTTCTCTCTCTCTCTCTCTCTCTCTCTCTCTCTTTTTTTTTTTGGTCTTTTTGAGACAAGGTCTCTCTGTAGCCCCAGCTGGCACTTGCTACACAGACTAGGCTGGCAGAGATCTGCCTGCCTCTGCCTCCTGAGTGCTGGGACTAAAGGCGTGCACCACTCCCCAGCTTGATCTCCGTTTTTGGTGAGACCTTTGAGGTCTTTGTGATCATGAATATCATGGCTGCAAATGGGAACAATATATTTGGAGTGCTTTGGCTTAAGAATTAGCTTAGAAGGAATTAGCCTTTGCAGAAAAACACCTACCATGGTTTGCGACTGAACTGGTTATGGTTTAGAATTCGTGTGCTTTTGTTGTCTCTAGACTTCCACAGCTTACAGTGAACAATCATGCTTAACTGTGCTTTTCGCCTTCTCTGAGAGGTTTGTAACCATGGTTCCTGCCCTTGTGGGTTCAAAGCCTATGAGATGCCCTTCAAAAGTGCATAGAAGGGCTGGAGAGATGACTGGATTTGGATCCTAGGGCCTATGTAAAAAAACAGGCATGTCTGTGTGTGCCCACCTATGACCCTAGCACTGTGAGGGGTAGACACTAGAGGATCACTGGGGCTTGCTGATTGCCATCCATTTCAGGTTCACTGACAAACCGGGCTTCAAAGAAATGAGGTGGAGAGAGGCAGAGGAAGACACCAACATCCTCCTCTGGCCTCTTTCAGTGTGTACACACAGTCCTTGGTTACTATAAGACCCTGCCACAAACCAATAAGATACAAAGGGGAAAATCTTCCTCCATGGTCTCTCATTCTCTGCACAAACCAGGTCTCTCCAGCTCCGTGCAGAGATTTTGGTGGTTGCTGGCCAGCAGAAACATTGAAAATATGCATTGTGCATTGCCAGCATGAAAATCTGGAGGGCTCTCCTGGCCAGAGCCTGTCTGTCTTGTTTTGCCACACCCTACAGTCCTGGCACGCCCCATAGTTTTGTTTGTAGTGCGAACACTTCTGTGCCAGCAAGGGTATGCTTATCAGTAGCCACACCTACAATGCCAGCAGCTCTCCTGCTCAGCTTGCTTTGTGCAGCATGTGTACCTAGAGTGGGGTTTTGTTGGTGGTGTTTGTTTTTTCAGGACAGGTCTTCTGGTATAGCCCAGTCTGTTCTGGAGCTCACTATGTGACCTAGGCTGGCCCCAAACTTGCAGCAATCCTCCTGCCTCAGCTTCCCAAGTGCTGGGATTACAGGCATGAGCCAGCACTCCTTATTATTTTGACTGTTTCAGTTTTCCTAACAGTGTAGGGGAACTGATTATTGAGCAAGCCTGTGTGTTCCTGGGGGAAAAGGAAGAGCTTGATTTGAGAGTAAAGAGTACAGAATGTGCCCAAGGGCAAATAGGAAGTGAGTGGGACGACAGGAGACTGAGGCAGTGGGTTAGGGATGAGGACCAGGAAGTGGAGTCCCAATGCAGGAGCCAGGCTGCTGGTCAGGAAGGTGCACTCCAACAGCTAGTTCCCAGAAAAGACTTCTCTGCGTGGGTAGTTTAGGCTTCGTGGGAAAGCCTAGAATGTTGTAGTCATGGTAATAGCCCTGGAAAACAGTGCTTTTTGCCTCCAGCACATACAGAGGAGCCAGCTCTCCTCAAGCCAGAGGGCCTCTAGGGGAGCTCTATGGTTTGCACTAATTAGAACGCCTTAGCAGGTCACAGAAAGCAGCTAGTTCAAAGAGAAAAAAAGATGTTTAAAAAGGGGAGGTGTTGGAGGGGAGGGAGTGGGCGTGGATTTAATCAAAACACCTTATATCCATGTATGAAATTCTCAAAATTTTTTAAAAAAGTTTTAAAAAAGGGGGGGGAGTGTTTCTCAGGGCTGGAGAGATGGCTCAGTGATTAAGAGCACTGACTGCTCTTGCAAAGGATCAGGGTTCGAGTCCCAGCACCCACATGGCAGCTAATAACTTCAGTAACTCCAGTTCCAGGGAATCCAACGACCTCCGTGGGCACTGCAGGACATGGGTGCACTTACACACATGCAGACAATACACTCATGCATATAAACTCAAAATAATAAATAATATATATATTTTTAAAAGGGCTCTGGATGAGGTAGTAAGAGTGAGGTGCACCATCCGAATGCAGAAATGAAAACTGGGAATTTAAATATTTCAGGACTTGCTCTGCTCTTCCCTCCCTTTCCTCCATGAAGGTCCCCTGCCCTTCCTCCTTCTATACCTCCTCCTCCTCCCTCTTTCTTTCTTCTTTTTCTTCATCAATAGGATCTCACTATGTAGCCCAGGCTGGCCTCAAACCCACAATCTTCCTGCCTCAGCCTCCCAAGTTCCATCAAGCTTCTTTGTTTTTAATTTTAATTTTTTTTTTTTCTGTCTTTTGAGACAGGGTCTCCTTGTAGACCTCAGCCGGCAGCTGGGGCTACAGGGAGACCCTATCAAAAAAAATTTTATTTTAAAAAATAATTTATTGAGAATTTCATACATGCATATAAGGTGGGGTTTTTTGTTGTTGTTGTTGTTGTTGTTGTTTTGTCTTTTTGAGACAGGGTCTCCCTGTAGCCCCAGCTGTCCTGGAACTCACTATGTAGACCAGGCCGGCCTCGAACTCACAGAGATCTGCCTGCCTTTGCTCCAAGTGCTGGATTAAAGGTGTGTACCACCATGCCCGGCTAATTTTAATTTTTTAAATTTCAAATTGCAAGAAAGTAAATTTCAGTCATTTGAGCCACCTGGTTGACAGCACTTCATCAAAAGCCCTAGCAAACTGCTTCACTCCATTCTTTGCCTTGTTTTCTATCTTCTCACAGAAGCAGTTGGTGTAGGAATCAAGTGCACAGCCCTGGCTGTGAGCTGTGTCAAAGGTAGCAGGTGCTTTGAGTGTGGTAGGCATGCCAAGGTCCTGTATTTGCAGGAGAGGCTGTGGCAGGAATGTGGGTTTTGTGGTAGTTAATGCTAAAGGTCAGTTTGGGTTAGGCTTGAGGAACAGACAAGGAAGGTCAGAGCTGAAGTGAGCAGGAAAAAGGAGCTTTCTACCTTTGATGGCACCTGGGACACATCTTATTCCCTAATGCTGTTGGATTCTCTCTAAGTTGGCTATGGCTCCCAATGCATCCTTGAGAAGGCTTGAGTTACAGCCTAGGCAAGGAGACCTTGAAAATCAGCAACTGACATGTCACTGCCACTGACTCCATTCACGTGTTGGCCAGGTTTTGACAATCCTGTTCATTCAATGAGCTGGAAGGAGTAGGTTTGTAAAATGGTTGAGGCAAATATCAGATCCCCGATAAACACCTCAGAAGCGAAGGACTAATGTCAGATAACTGAAATGATAAACAGCAGACAGCCAGGTTCTTTGGTTCTGGAACTGGGAAGTGTTCTGTTTTCGGAGCATAAATTGTGTCCTCATGATACCCAGCCTCTCCTTCAGTCCTTAAGTCTGTCAGCCACATGTTCCAGGTTTCCAGCGCTGAAGCCATCTGTTGGCATCAGCTAGGCCAACTGTCCTGAGATCAGCTCCACTTCTCACTTGTCACCTGGATGTACTGACACTACGTGGACACAAACAGAATCCCCAGATTTACTGTGGGTTCCCAAGGGACCAAATGGGATAAGTGAGAAGTTCTTTTTCTTCTCATTTTTCCTGATTGTTTCAATAGTCAACTGTCTAGAAGAGTTACCATCAATATGTTTTCGTTTATATTTCATGAGGGCTTCAACTTTTTTGAGGTATCTTTCCTTATTTGGCCCACTGTAGCTACTTTCTGGAAAATTTCTTTCTGACTTCTCATTTCTTCATGCTTTTAATTTTTTCTGTGACATTTATTTACTGGGTGGGGTATGTGCATACCATAGAGTATGTGGAGGCCAGAGGACAGCTTGCAGGAGCTGATTCTCTCCTTGTACTATGTGGGTCCCAGGATGAAGTGCAGGTTGTCAGGCTTGGTGGCAAGTGCCTTTACCCACTGAACCATCTGGAACCCCCCCCACCCCCATGCACCTCTTGCTTTTTATATGTTCACAATTTTCCTATTCTCCTATCTCCAGCCTTCCTCCCAAATTCTATTTTCCCAGCTTAAACCTGACTCTAAAATATTTTTTTGGCTCTGCTTTCTCCTCCAACTTGCCAGTTTTTCTCTTTTTAATTCACTTGTGGAAATTTCCATTTTTTGCTCTTATCTCCTTTTGTTTTCTCCTGACTTTCTCTAACTGATGATCCCTCCTCCAAATGCCTTCTAGACTTTCCACCAGCTTCCTCAAAGTTCCTCCTCCGACTGTGGGTACCATGCCCCCTTTCAGGGTCTTTGTCTTCTGTTTGTTTGTTTATGAAATCAGAGACCTAAACTCTGTATGGAATGTTGCTGCGGGCTAATATAGACTTGTCCCTTATTTCAAACTGTACAGTCATCAGTATATAGAAGTCATTCGACGATATTTTATGAGATTACCTTGCATACTTATCCTGAGAGAGTTTATATTGGCTTTGGGTTGGGTCCTAATGAGCCATTGCTGCATGTGTACAAATTATAAACTCCAGCCACTCCCTGATGTAGCAAGACCCTTTTGCTAGCTTTGCCTGGCAGGAAATTAGCAAAGATTCATTAGCAGAGGGTCACTAAGGTGTGAAAGTAGAGAAATGAAGAGAAAAAGAAATCTGATCACAGCTTTAGGTGTAAGCAAACCTTCTTCCTAAGAAAGATACAAGCTTTATCTAGCTCTAAAAAAATGACCAAAGATTACCTGAAAGGCAAGAATGTGATTCATCCCTCATCTCCACAGTAACCTATGTGGCTATCCATTGTCCTCTTCCAGCTAGCCGTCAAAGAATGGCCCTCTGCCTCAATGTCTTAAGGTTTGCAATGTTGTCCTAGGAGGCAAAGGGCATTCCAGTCATCCTGCTGAATACTACAGGCTAATCATTCATCATGGATGACCCATTCAAATAAACGGCTTGCCAGGTTTACCTGTGCAGAGTTCTTGTCATAACTCATCTCCAGCCACACAGCGACTTCTGTGTGCAAGCTTTGAGAGGACAATGAAGGGGCAGTAGCAGCCCCTCAAGCACTTTCAGGTCCATCCTGGAGAATGCAGCACTCCTTCCTAGTGCCACGGATAAGGGAGTGCCTCCGTGCTCATTTCCCTCCCCTTGTAGAAAACCACATGACATCGTTGGTTTATACACTATTAATTGATTATGTTAGTGAGTGTAGGAATTCTGTAGAATTAGATAACGTCTGGACTATGGCACAGTTTACATAAGCTAGTCTCTATGGTGATTTTTTTTTTTTTTCTTTGAGACAGGGTCTCTCTGTAGCCCCAGCTGTCCTGGAACTCACTATGTAGACCAGGTTGGCCTTGAACTCACAAAGATCTGCCTGCCTCTGCCTCCCAAGTGCCGGGATTAAGGCGTGTGCCACCACACCCGGCTCTATGGTGATTTTTTACATTTATCTATTTTATTTTTTGCTTTAAAATTTTTTTATCTATTTAATTAATTAATTAATTAATTTGTATGAGTGTTTTGTTGCCTGCATGTATGTAAGTGATCCACATGTGTGCAGTGCCTGTGGAGGTCAGAAGAGGCCCTTGGACTTAAGGAAGGTTGTTAGCTGCCATATTCATGCTGGGAACCGAACCTGGGTCCTCTGCAACAGCAGCCAGTTCTCTTAACCACTGAGCCATCTCTCCAGCCTCTTATTTTTATTTTTAAAATTTTGATTATTTTGTGTATGTAGTGTGTGTATGTGGGCACTTGTATGGAGGTCAGAAGACAACTTGTGGGAGTCAGTTCTCTCCTTCTACCATGGGTTCCAGGGATCAACCTCAGGTCATAAGGCTTGGTGGCAAGCACCCCTACCTGCTGAGCCCCCTCTACAGTCCTACAATGATTCTCTTGACCACTGTTTCTTCCAGATAACTTAAAAAAGTTACTATTTCTGGATTCTGCTCCTCAACAGGAAAGAGCTTGAATAAGTTAGTCACTTTCCCTGTGTCTTAGCCCACCTGGACTGGTCTACAAAAAAGTTACAGAGCAGAATAGGTGGCTTGCAAATAGCAGACATTTATTCCTCATCATTCTGGAGGCTGGAAGTCCAGCACCAAGACCTGGCAGATGCTGTGTTTGGTGATGGCCTGTTTTCTGGTTCAGAAGGTGTCACACTGTGTCCTCACAAGGTGAAAGTACAAGGGTTCCTTTGGACTCTTAACAAAGACATTAATCACATTCTTGAGGGCTTTTCCCCTGACTTAATCACCACCCAAGCCTCCACCTCCTAACATCATCATTTTGGGGATCAGAATCTCAATGTGTGAATTTTGAGGCAACACCAATGTTTAGATCTTAGTACCTTGACAATAAAAACATTAGATAATTTTACCTGTTTCTTCCAAAGAAAAGGCAGAGTTAGTTAGAAAATAACCAAAATTTGCATTTCTTGTGCAAATGTATCAAAAAACAAAATAAAAAAAACAAAAAACAAAAAAGGAGACAAAATGTATCAAACAATTCTTTGGTAACTTTTATAATTACTTTGAGAGCAGGTCTGTTGAGCATTCTTTTTAAAGTTATGGTCAATTAATGGAATAGATACTCATTTAAATAATGTTTAAAATACAAAAATAGGGGAAAATAATCACCATATAATGTAAAAGTTAAACCAAAATAAAATATGTTCACAGGATTTTTTATTTTTAGGTAAGGTCTCCAGCTGGCCTGGAACTTGTTGTGGAGACCAGGCTAGAGATTCGCCTGCCTCTGCCTCTAAAATACTAAGATTAATGGCATGTATCACCATGCCCAGCCCAACTTTAAAAAAAAATGCATTTGTTTATTTACTTATTTTTGTAAATTTTTAATTGAATTTTTGTGTTTCATAGAGAACATCTTAATCCTATTGATCATTTTTAAGGGACATTAGTTAACTAGAAGTAAGAACCTTGAAAAACTGATCAGATCAAATAGCCCACAAGATTCTTCCCCATTGCTTGTCCGTGTATTTATTTATTTAGCAAATATTACTGAGTGCCAACTGTATGCCACTTGGATCCATCAGTGAAAAGGACAGTAAAGAAACTGGGCCTCTGGAAAAGGAGTGGGCAGAAAGGCAGGGCAAGGCCAACAAATAGGCAGTGGACAGAGTAAATAAGGCAATATTGTGATCTTCTGTGGAAGCCGATCTAAGCAAGGGGAAGAAAAGGAACGTGGGACCCTAGTCAGTGAACCAGCAGCACCAGAGACATCCCAGGGAAAAAAACAACTTCCAGTTGCAGGCTGGAAAGAGTAGCCTCAATTGAGGAAAGACATGAAGGGCATGAGCGTGAGTCACTGGGGAATCATCAGATTGAGGATGCCCAGTCAGGAGTCTTGTGTGCTGGGTTATAGCACGAGGCTTTCAAGTGGCCAGGGTGTGGTAGGCAAAGGAGAAAGTCATCGGAAGAAAAATTCAGTATCAAGTGAAGCTGTTTGCTTCCTCCTTTAATTCCTCTTTGCTGCTTTATAGATTATGTATTCTTGTCTGCTACACAGGATCCTTCCCTGTGTCAGTGTTACCAGGCTGCTCAAGACACCTGATATCTTTTATATCTTTGGAAAAATGTAATTCAGACTTTTCATTAGCTACTATCCTTCAATCACATTGTGTCAATGAAATTATGCCACATTATTGCTTTCTATTTTGTTTTTGTTTTTTTTTTTTTAATTTTATTATTTTTATTTTATGTATATGAGTGTATTGCCTGCATGTATGTGAGTGCAACCGTGTCGTGCAATGCTGTGGAGGTCAGAAGAGGGTATTGGATTCTCCTGGAACTGGGGTTAAGGACGGTTCATAGCCGCCATGTGGGTGCTGGGAATCGAACCCGGGTCCTCTGCAAGAGCAGTCAGTGCTCTTAACCGCTGAGCCGTCTCTCCAGCCCCTCTATTTTGTTTTTTAAAAAATATTTTATTTTTTTATTTTATGTGTATGATTGTAGTGCCTGCATGCATGTAAGTGTACCCTTGTCATGCAATACCTGTGGAGGTCAGAAGAAGATGTCAGATTTCCCTGGAACTGGAGTTATGGACAGTTGTTAACTGCCATGTGGGTGCTGGAATCCATCCTGGGTCCTCTGTAAGAGCAGCCAGTTCTCTTAACCGTTGCGCCATCTCTCCAGTCCCTCCATTTTGGTTTTTTAAGTGAATCCATTGTCCAGAGTTTGAAACACATTGAACTATAGCATAAAGTCACACCACCACACCCACTGGCCAGTTTTCTCCAGGTCTCCTTTTTGCCATTGAGGTTATTTGTAGGTTTTCCGTGGCCTTGTTCTTGCATGCAGGGCCCGTCCCCTGCTCAGTGCATCTCACCCTGCTAGCCCAAGTAGGCCCCCTCTTGTGCTAACAAACCAGGGTGACAGTCCCAGTTAGCTGCAGCAACTTCCATGCCCCTTTAAGAAATGTCGAATATCTGCCTACTTAAGGGAGCCTTCAGGTGGCACTAGCAGAGCACCCTTGCCCCATGAAGAGTGTTAATGATTCCCCAGACCTGTGCCTGGAAGTCTGCTAAAAGCTTGCCCAGTCCTGGTGGGTATAAGTACAGTTTCCTCCAAAGCTCTCCACCAACCTCTTTCCTAAAGGTCCAATTTAAGAACACCCTCCCTGGGCGTGGCTCTTACTCTTGCACCAAATTCCTCACTCTTCTAATTAAAAGTCCAAAGGCTCACAGGCATAGCTGCTCAAGGGGACAGGCTCTTGCAGAATCAGTCAGACAGGAAACGTTGGTCCTCTGCAGGAGGTCCTCTGTTTGGTCCTCTGTTCTCAGTGTCCAGAGATACTTCCACCTGTGGTCAATTGTTCTATTTCTGAATGGTCACTTACAATGTCTCCTGATTCTACCAACTTTTGGTGTCCTTCCCTTCCCTTCCTTTCCCTCCCCTCCCCTGTCCTCCCCTTCTCTCTTTTCCTTTCCTTCCTCTTGTTTTATGTGTGGGCATGCCCACGTTCACATTCAGTCTGCTGAATAGTGAAAAATCCCATTCCCCAAATTCTTTGACCCTGACATACCTTGATGTATGTTATAATCATGGTCATATTTAATTCTCTGTACCTGAATTTCCTCATCTTTAAAATAGGATTTAAAAGTAACCCCTACCCCATATATGTATGTAAAGTCCTAGGCATACTATGGGGCATGTAAGTCCTTGGTGGGTATTAGCTGATATTACTATCTGAAGCTAGAAAAGAAATCTATCTTGAATATCCTTAATCACTTCACTCAGTTTTTACCCAAATGCTTCCAAATTGATTATAAGCTCTCGTCCTCCTACATGACTATTGGTTGTGACAACTTTCCAGCGGCCATAGCTTTGTTCCGTTGCTCCCTTTACCAGATTCGTTCCTTGCTGTGCAGAACTCTCCTTAGGTCTTTGAGAAAGCAGACTTCTTAGGAAGCAATTCATTCATTCATTTGCTCATTCATTCATTAATTCATTCAACAAATTTCACTGAGGATCTACTCTGCACCACACCCTGAGTAGATGCAGAGGACATCCTTGGAGCAAAGGGCAAAACAATTTAGGACTGTCGCCTGAAAGGCATTCAGTCAGGCGTAGCAAAATTCAGAGAGAGTCAAAGAACGTGGGTGCCTGTTACATCTCAGACCCTCCCTTCGCCCCCTCCGCCACACTCCTAAATCACTTGCTGATTTCTGGAGAAGGCTCTGGGTAAAGGAAATGAAGACAAGACGAGGCGGACTGCGATTCAGGAAGAAAGCATGCAAACACGCTCCAGAGTCCTGAGTCCGGTGAGTCAGGATGGTAGGAACACAGGCGGAGGCGCAGGTGGGTGTCCCCCACCCACCGAGGCTCCGTTGTTGGGGCGTGTCACTGCTGCGCCCAGGGCCGCCCCAGGCGGAGAGGGTGGGCGCGGCGCGTCCCGGGGCGAGGCCTATGGGCAGGGATGCTGCCCCGCCCCGGAGGGCCGCACCGCGCACTGGTACTTGAATGCAGAGCCGCCGCCCAGGCGTCCTGATCAGCGGTAGGAGCGGACACCCGGCGCACAGCAGGTGAGCTGCGCGGGGCACAGGGCGCGGCGGGGTCCTGGCGCTGCTCCGGCTCGGCTTGCGGGTGCGGGTGGCCTGGGCTCTGCAGCCCCACGAGGGGTGGCGGGCAGCGTTCGGGACACCGGTCCATAACCTTGGCTCTCCGGGGTGTGAGGGTGTGAGACTCGGGAAAAGTTAGCACCCTGCGTGTTGAATAAGCATCCTACGGGCGGTGGGATGTCTCTGGCACCTGGCTGGCCACAGGACCCGCTGCAGGGTTTTGGAAGCTCCCCAGGGTCCACGGTCTGTACTCAGAGTGAGCCCCAACTCTGGAGGGGCCACTTTGTCGTTGGCCCCAGGTAGATGTCGTTTCTAGTGTGGTTAGGAACCAGGTCCCCTCCTGGCATGCAAGGAGAGTGCCTAGGGGACTCTACAGGGCGCCTCTGGGCATCCCTGACTTGGCTGGTCATTTTGGGGTATCTGCTGAGCCTTCGGCTGGAGGCGTTCTTGCTGCGTGATGCCAGTGAGATCTACCAGGTCCAGCAGCGGAAGGGGCTGCAGCCGCTCACTGAATGCTGACCCCACAGAAAAAGGTACTGTCTCAGGCCAGAGTGGGTGTGTGCCCCGTTCAACAAAGACTAGCCCTAAGCTTTCGCAAGCCAAGTGACTCATGCCTGCCCAGTGGGGCTGATTTGGGCAATAAGCTCTCGGCTCTGGGCTGAGGAAGTCCTGGGTGTGGCAGTGTTTGTCCTGGTGTGCAGAGCCTTAGAGGTTTTTAAAAACTTGGATTTATTCTGCATTTTCAGTTGCTCAAGCAAAAACACTGAAAGAGCTTGCACTCAGAACAGCACTCAATGCCAGGGACTTGATGACACAGGGATTAGGGCTGTGACTTAGGTTTCAGGCTAACTCTCATAGGAAATGAGTGATTCCTAATCCAGGTGCTGGAATATTTGTAAAGTGACCCCTGGGAGTAGGGTTTCTGGACAATGAGGTCATCCAGACCTTGGTGACCCAGTATGTAGGATCCTGGGAAAGGAATGTAAACCAGGTTCAGTTAGTTCTGAAGAAAATGATAGTGATCACAGCATGAAAAACTAATCAACTTCCTCCAATGTGTTTGCTTCAAGTTTATAAGCCTCTTAAATTAAAAAAAAAAGTGTTTCCATAAAAAATGTTTTTGTTTTCTTCAGTGGGGAGGTCAGGGACAGGGTCTCACTGCAGCCCATGGTGGTCTGGAACTCACTCTGTAGCCCAGACTAGCTTCCGATTTGAGGCAATCCTCCTGGCTGAGTCTCCCAAGTGTTGGGATTATAAAAGTGAGATACCAGCAGTTTCCATAAAGACTAAAGTTTAATAACAAAAGCCTCACTTTTTTTTTTTTTGGCAAAAATTGTTTCTTTTCTGAGGGACTCAAGAACTAGAGAATAGAAAGTGGTTTGTAGTTTGTTTTAATGAGACAAGGTTCTTCCTATATGGTTGAGGCTGGTCTTAAACTTGTGATTTTCCAGGCATGTGTCATCATACCTAGCAATTGTCTCCCTTTTGGACACTGATGTTTTTGCTTTGTTTTTTGAGACAGGGCCTTGCAAAGTAGCCCTGGCTGGCCTGGTACTCAGTATGTAGCCCATACTGGGCTGATCTTGAACTCGTGGCATTCCTACTCACATACATGCAGGCAAAACACTCATACACATAAATAAAATAAATAAATGTCCTAGTTTGTTTCTCCATTGCTGTGACAAAACACTCTTGACCAATACCAACTTGGGGAGGAAAGGGTTTATTTAGCTTACATATCCTAGTTCATAGTTCATCCAGGAGCCAAGGTAGGAACTCAGGGCAGGAAGCTGGAGGCAGGATCTGGAGCACAGGCCTCGGAGGAATGCTGCTTACTAACTTGCTCCCTGGGCCCTGCTCAGCCTGCCTTCTTATGCAACACAAGCCCACCTGCTGAGGGGTGGCACCACCCACAGTGAGCTGGGCTCTCCCACATCACTCATCAAGAAGATGTCCCCCACACATGGCCACAGGCCAGTCTAATGGAGGCAATTCCCCAATTGGGCTCCCTCAACCCAGGTGTGTCAAGTTGACGCTAAAGCCATCTAACACAATGAATATGCACAGGTGCTTCTTTTTTAAAAAAATTTTTTTAATGAGACAGGGTCTCACTGTGCTGCCCTGGAACTAGTTATGTAGATCAGGGTGGTCTCAAACTCACAGAAACTCGCCTGCCTCTGTCTCCATAGTGTGCACAGGTGCTTTATAAAGGCTTTTCCCTTAGCTGGGTGTGGTGGTGAAGTACCTGTAATCCCAACAGTCGGGAGGCAGAAGCAGGAGGTTAAGTTTGAGGTCAGCATAGGCTACAGAGAGAATTCTAAGCCAACCTGGGCTACATAGTGAGACCCTGTCTCAAGATAAATACATAAAATAGACTTTTTACTTCTTGCTAGTGAGCTCAAGAGACCCATGTTAGTCTTATTTATAATTTAGGTACCTATTTCCCTGACTCTCAGTAGCCAGATACTAAGTCTTCATTGCAACAGACCTGTGTTCCAGCTCACTGTTGACTAAGGGTCATGAGTTCTCTCCTAACTTACTCAGCTTTTCCAGAAGGGAAAAACTGGTACCTGAGAACTGTGGAGTAATTTTACCTTCCTTGATGTGAGGAACCCAGATGAGAAAGAAACCCCGGGAAAGGACCTGTCTCCTCTCTCTAGCTCAGTGTCACTGACTCTGGCTTTGGGAAGTGGACTTTCCTCAAGCCTTGCCCTGTGTTTCTGTAGAGGCAGGAAGCAGAGTGCCTGGCCTGGACTCCTGGGAGAGGAGTGTGGAGAGGGCTCAGGATCATCAGCTGCTCTTTAAGAGCAGAAGTTCCAGAAGAGTTCCTGGGAACACAGAAACTAGGTGATTGGTAGATAGGCCCAGAAGGGGATGCTGTTGTGGCTAACTCTCTTTATTAAAGTGAAAGCTACCAGTAAACGGCTGATTAATATTCTGACTCATGTCTAACTTCCTTATTCAAAGCTACACTGAACTACTTCTGCTTGGTGTTCACAAACATAGAGACCCAAGCAGCATTCTCTATTTTTAAATTTATCTTTATTTTTTTTATTTTTATTTTTTCCTTTCTGGCTCTTTAGCACCAGGTTGGAGCTTATCTGTACCCTCTGGAGGGCAGGAAGATTTTTTTTTTTTTTTTTGTTTTTTTGAAGCAGGGTCTCCCTGTAGCCCCAGCTGTCCTGGAACTCCTTGTAGACCACGCTGGCCTTGAACTCACAGAGATCCCCCTGCCTCTGCCTCCCAAGTGCTGGGACTACAGGAGTATGCCACCACGCCCGGCTTAGGAAGATTTTTTTACATTTGATTGTGTGTCTCTCTCAGTAAACTACTTATTGTGAACAAAAACAATATAAACAAAAAAGGCTGGGGATGTCACTCAGTTGGTAGTGCTTGCCTAAGATATGGAAGGTGCTGGGTTCCAATCTCCCGTACCACCAGACTCTAGCATAGGGAGCACACTTGTTGCAGGAAAGATCAGGCAGGAGACCAGGAGTGTACAAGGAAGCAAGTATTTTATTATTATTATTTTAAAATTTTTATTTATTATTTTAGTCCATGTGCATGCATGTATTGCCTGCATGTACGTAAGTGCACCCTGTCGTGCAATGCCCACGGAGGTCAGAAGAGGCTGTCGGATCTCCTGGGACTGGAGTTATGGACAGTTGTTAGCTGCCATGTGGGTGCTAGGATTCGAACCTGGGTCTTCTGCAAGAACAACCGGTGTTCTTAACAGCTGAGCCATCTCTCCAGCCCCAGGAAGCAAGTTATTTTATCTAGGCTGCATCCTCAGGCTCAAGCCTCAGAATCTGCACCCTGATCGAGGGGAGTTCACACATTTTATGATTACATATTCATAAGCATTATACATATTTAAAAGCATCACAGTAAGGTTTCATTTCTTAAAATGGCTTAAAGGTTTCCAAAGAAGGGCAGGAAGTTGCAGGTACTTACCACAGCTGTCTGGATGCTAAAGATTTTAGCATAACAATTTTGTTCTAAAACCACAGTCCTATATAACTGTGCTAGTGTCCTAATCACAAACTTGTCAGCCGAACTCTACTGACCAACATAGAAGACGGATTAAAGTCCACAGTTTTCTTAAATATTCCACTTGTCCCTGCATCACTGTCATTTCAACACTTGGGAGGTAGAAGCAGAAAGATCAGAAATTCAGGGTCATCTTCAGCTATATAATGAGGTCAGCATAGGTTACCCTGTCTCAAAAAAAGATATCATTCTATATATACACGCTTTACCAAAGTTCTCAGGTTACAAACCGTGGCTTGAAAAAAATCATGTTTTTTCCTTTTCAAAAAATAAATCTGGGGCCAGCAAGATGGTCCAATGGGTCTTGCCATCACCTCTGATAACCTGAGTTCACTCCCTGGAACCCACATTGTGGAAGGAGAGAACTGACTTCTGCAAGTTGCCCTCTGACTGCATGTGCACACTCCCTTCCCTACACAGTTGTACAGATAAAATAATAAATAAATAAGTAAATAAATAAATAAATAAGTAAATAAATGTAATTTAAAACACAGATCTATGGGCTAGGGAGGTAGCTCAGTAGGTAAAGTGCTTCTTGCATAAGATCTCAGTTTAGATCCTCAGCACCCACATCAAAAGCTGGGCATAGCTGCATGAACCTATAATCTCAGAAACGGGGAACCAGAGACAGGTAGATCCCAGGGGCTCATTGGCCAGTTATTCTATGCAACTGGTGAGCTTCAGGTTCAATTAGACCCTGTCTCAAAAAATAAGGTGGAGAGGAATAGAGAGAACACCCAATGTTGACCTCTGGCCTCCACAGATCCACACACACACAGACATGTACCTCTGGCCTCCACAGATCCACACACACAGACATGTACCTCTGGCCTCCACAGACCCCCACACACAGACATGCACACCCCCACACACAAGTACATAGACATGAACACACACGCATACACACGC
>NW_008343385.1:6581319-6613222 GCF_000622305.1 Nannospalax galili | reverse complement strand
ACACACACACACACACACACACACACACACACACACACACCCCATTTCAGTTTTAAAAAAATCTGATAGTTGAGAGCTGACAAATCGAAACAGTGCATACTGTTTTTTGGAAAAATATAATTTATTGGTTAAAATGTGGTTCTGATTAGCAAAGTGACTTTGCACAATGGCATTCTGTATTATTTATGTGTGCTGAATGAGTCACCCAGTTAATGTTCTGACCAAAATATGATTTTTTTTTTCTTTTTTTGTCTTTTTGAGACAGGGTTTCCCTGTAGCCCCAGCTGGCCTGGAACTCACTTGAACTCAGAGATCCACCTGCCTTTGCCTCCAGTGCTGGGACTAAAGGTGTGCACCACCACACCCAGCTCAAAATACAATCTTAATTTTCAATTTGTTTATGATTTCAGCATGCTGTGTAGTTCTGGAGGAGCAAGCCGGATATTGTTTTTTTTTTTTTTTTCTTCAGTGAAATCATTAGTTTCAAAGGACTGTATTTTAAAATGTCAAAATGTAAAGTTTTAAATTATTATAGAATGAGCTTGAATTAGGAGTCAGGAGACTTGCAACTTTGTCCCCCAATTGCCAGTGAGATGATTGCGGGCCACACATTAGTTCTCTGAGCCTCAGTCTCCTCACTTTACAGGGGGAATATTTTCTGTCACTCTCATAAGATTGCTAATAAAATCAAAGCAGATCTCTGAAAGTTCTTTGGAAACTGAAAATCACCACACAAACGCAGGGCACCATTATTCTAATGCCCTGTGGAATGTGTCATGGCACAGTCCAAACTGTTACCCAAGTCTGGGCATCATGATGTAATCCACTATTTCTAAAACTGCACTTGGTCAGATGGGAAAATGAACTAACATCCCTATCAGAGGCTTTGGCGAAAACCAAGTTCAGTATGGAATGTTCCCCTTGAGTTTCTAGTAGTATTCTTTGGCCATATGTGACTGGTGTTCTGCATTAGTAAGGTTCTTTATGAAGCAAATGGTACAGAGTTAGTTTTTGTGCGTGCGTGCGAATGTGTGTTTGTGATAAAGTCTTTCTATGTAGCCCTGGCTGATCTGAAACTCATTATGTAAGCCAGGTTGACCTCATACTTACAGTGGTCCTCCTGCTGTACTTCTTGAGTGCTGGGATTACAAATGTGTGCCACCACATCCCTGGTCTTGTTTGTTTTGATACAGGGTCTCCCTATGTAGCTCAGACGGACTTCATACTTGTGATCCTCCTGTGAGCTTTCTGAGTGCTGGAGTTACTGGTCTGTTGTACCCACCCCTGTGGAAGCTGGCTAGTTTTAACAAAACTCCTTGTAGGTTTAAAAATATTTTATTTTATGTGTATGAGTGTATTGCCTGCATGTATATAAGTGCACCCATATCATACGAGGCCCACTGAGGCCAGAAGAGGGCATTGGATCCCTTGGAACTGGAGTTATGGATGATTGTTAGCTGAGATATGGGTGCTGGGACTCAAACCCAGGTCCTCTGGAAGAGCAGCCAGAGCTCTTAACCACTGAGGCATCTCTCTAGCCCCTCCTTTGAAGTTCTTATTGCCCTGTGTATATACATTCATGAAGGGATAGACATTAACAGCCTCTATGGTGGTTCTCAACCATATTTGGTTTGGCCTGTAGGGAACATGTGGCCATGTCTGAAGACATTTTGGGTTGTCACCAGTTATAGAGCAGTGTGCTAAAACATCTAATGGCTTGAAGCCAGAAATGTTGATAAACCACTCAAGAGAATACAGGGCAAAGCCCTGCCACAACTCATCCTGTCTGAGTGACAGGGTGCTGAAGTTGAGAATAAGCTCCTGTGCTGTGGGGACGTTAAAAAGAAGTCAAGGTGCCGACAAAAGTTATTGCTGTCTTTGTTATTTTTCTCAGGGGT
Organism: Nannospalax galili; assembly: GCF_000622305.1. Lineage (NCBI taxonomy): Eukaryota > Metazoa > Chordata > Mammalia > Rodentia > Spalacidae > Nannospalax > Nannospalax galili. Next base: position 6,611,324 of record NW_008343385.1, on the reverse strand, counting down.
GGGAAAAAGAGTCTAACCAAAGGTGCTAAGCTCTAGGTCCAACTTGAGGTTCAAGATTGTTTCCTAACAGTCTCTAAAATCAGTGGTTTTATTTTCTTAAGAAATTTCCTGGACTAGAGAGATGGCTCAGTGTTTAAGACACTTATTGCTCTTCCAGAGGACCTGGGTTCCATTCCCAGCACCTACATGGCAGCTAACACTCATCCCTAACTCCACTTCCAGGAGATCTGCCTGCCCTCTTTTAGCTTCCACAGGCACCAGACACACATGTGGTAGGTACACTTACATACATGCAGGCAAAACATACACATAAAATAAAAATAAATAAAATCTTAAAAAAAGAAAAAGAAATTTCTTAAGCAGGCAATGGTGGCTCATGCCTTTAATCCCAGTACTTTAGAGACTGTGCCAGGAGGATTGTCATTAGAGTTCAAGGCCAGCCTGGGCTACAGAATGAGACCCTGGAACTCAGTATGTAGCCCAGGATGGCCTCAAACTCTTGGCAGTCCTTGTGTCAGAGTGCTGGGATTCTAGGCATGTGCCACCACGCACCAGTAGTGATGGTATTTCTTAGAATGACTGATTAAAATATCATAAGTGGCCAAATCAAGCCAGAAGGGATTCTGTCTCCAGGTCCAGGGCATTTTGGGGTGAGGGTAGGTGATTCTGAACTTAGAACAAACCCACCCCTGCTGCAGTAGTACACAGCTGCCCTGGGGTGGTTGGGGTGTGTTTCTCAATGCTAAGAGTGTTTGCCAAGAATGCTCATGGGGTTCAATCCCCAGCACCGTAAGGGGAAAAAAAATGGAGTTTCGAAACCAAAGCTGCCCCCTGCTGCTCTTTGAGGGAGCAGTTGGAATAGGAGCAAATGACAGGCATCTTGTGCTTTAAGAGGTGTGGCACCGGCAAAGGCAGGAGGAAGCAGGACAAAAGTCTCCAAACCAGCCCTGTGGCTGTTTTGTACCAAACAAACCAGTTTGAAAGTACCCTGACCCGAAATACTTTCCTTTACATTGCCATCTGTTTCACCTTTGCTGGTTAATTTTACTGCTAAAAGTTTTTTGGAATAATACCTTAAAAAAGAAAATAGCATAGTGGTGCACACCACAGCCAGCTCTTGGGAGGCCAAGGCAGGAGGATCACTGATTCAAGGCCAGGATGGGCTACATAGCAAGACCTTTCTAAGAAATAAATAAAAACCTAAACCCAAACAAGCACTCCCAAATGTCACCTGTCCTTTAAGGCTTTGGTCCAAACCACCTTCCCCTCCTATCCCAGAAGTAAGCTTCCAGATTTGAATCTCCCAGCACCATCTAGCAGCACTGCTCACTCTGCCCTGTGCCTTCCTCTCCTCTCCCCTGCTGGTCTGGGGGCCCTTTGACTGTATGGAGAGTGGCCTCTTGGTTTTCACACCCACACAGCAGCTGCACTGAGTCTGGCTGAGAGAGACATCAGTGTTCCTGATAGAGAAATAAGTAACCAGGCAGCAGCTGGGGTCAGGCTTTCTGATCTCAGTAGAAACCAATACATGGTTTTCACCCAGTGTCTTAGAAGGGATGTGGGCTGTAGTTCCACAGCGAACAGGATGGAGAAACCAAGAAGGAAGGAAGGCCAGACACACTACAACCATCACCACTGTTCAGAAATTTTCATCCTGCTCCTTCTCCCTCACTGTCTTTTATTCTTCAGAACACAAGCTCATGTGATCAGAGTTCGACTTCATGAGTTAAGTAGGCTTTGAACTGTAGCTGGGAAACACCCTCGTCCCCCATGAGATATTCTTATGTTTCTGCACTATTGAACTAGGCAGTCCTGTAGAGTGACTGGAACTGTCCATGAACTAACTATCTGGGATGCTAAATTTCATGAAGGTTAGCTCAAAATAATAACCATATACTTTCTCTTGTTCCCTCTTAGAAAAATGGCAGACAGCTTTTCGGTAAGTGTTTCATGTGTTTTCTTTGCCTCATACACATTCACGCAGGTTGACGGTTCCACTGTTACCACCAAACTTTCCTTTTCTGTTCTCCCACCACACAGCTTTCTCTGCTTCACTTGTCCTCTCAGGGCCTGTGGGCTGGAGTCTTGTTTTCCCAGCAGTAGATCACAGGCAGAGAGGCCTGGTACTCATCAACAGTGGCCTTTTTCCTGCGGAAATGCAGGACCCATGACTCAATCTGAGTATCCCATTTGTAGCCTTTTCTCACGTAGATTAGAAAGTTCATGCTTGTAACTGGCCAGTTCCTGACTTGAGCACATTAGGGAGCTGTAGCCGTGCCTGATCTGAGATGATGGGAGGCTAGAATAAAGTCAAACAGCATATGGAATCCCGAAGTCTAATTGGAAACTTTGGAACTCAAAACTATGAATACCTAGAGAATTATTATATGGATTTTATACCTTGCTTATATTTTTTACTTCTTAGATCACAAATGCCTATGGTTCTGTAAATTGTTTTCTGAATGTTTCCATTCTCTTAATTGTTTATATCTTTCTTTCCAGCTAAATGATGCCTTAGCTGGCTCTGGAAACCCAAACTCTCAAGGATGGCCAGGTGCATGGGGGAATCAGCCTGGAGCAGGGGGCTATCCAGGGGCCTCCTATCCTGGGGCCTACCCAGGGCAGGCACCTCCTGGGGCCTACCCAGGACAGGCACCTCCTGGGGGTTATCCTGGGCAGGCGCCTCCTAGTGCCTACCCTGGCCCAACGGCCCCTGGAGCTTATCCTGGAGCTCCTGCACCTGGAGCCTTCCCAGGGCAACCTGGTGCCCCTGGAGCCTACCCTGCTGCTGGCCCCTATGGAACCCCTGCTGGACCACTGGTAAGACCAAGTACTTGTTTCACTAACTTGATGTACAGAGGGGAGGGCATCAGGGAAACTCTCTGCTTTAAGCCTGCTACAGCCACTTCTCAAGTGTATTCATGCTGAGTTTATTCTGATTTGTTAGTATAGAAATGATAAGGCATTGATAAAAGTGCTTTAATATAAATCAAGTTAAGATTTTAGTAATGAGCCAGGTGTGGTAGTGCACGCCTTTAATCCTAACGCTCAAGAGATAGAGGCAGGTGGATCTCTGTGAGATCAAGGCCAGCTGGGGCTACAGGGAGACTCTGTCTCCAAAAAAAAAAAAAAAAAAATATAGTAATGAAGCTAAGTTTTAATTAATAAACACTAGCTGGGTGAGGTGGCTCAAATCTGTAATCCCAGTATTCAAAAGGGTAAGGCAGAACTGCCACAAATTCAAGGCCAGCTTGGGCTACAGAGTGAGACCTTGTCTCAGAATAAATAAACTTAATATATAATTAAATAATGAAGTAAATAAGTACCGAGCACACATCAGCAGGACGCATCTATGCACGTTCTCACTAAGCCCCTGAAGATACTGTTGTTAACCCCATTTTATACATGAGGAAATGGGACAATAGAGAAGTTACATAATTTGCCCAAGGTCATTGAGCAAACTGAGGGAGAACCAAGATAGTCTGGTTGAAAAACCTTCAAAAGTTCATTTGGGGATCTAAGGACTAAATCTGCATGCAAATTAAAACATATTTTAGCAGGCGGGCATGGTGGTGCACGCCTTTAATCCCAGTGCTTGGGAGGCAGAGGCAGGAAGATCTTTGTGAGTTTGAGGCCAGCCTTATCTATAGCAAGTTCCAGACCAGCTGGGCTAAACATACTTTAGCAAGTGAATTCTAAATGAAAATGTAACTCTGAGGAAACCCAAGTGCACCTCACTCATGGATCTTTTCCTTCCAGACTGATAGTCTAGTTGGGAGGAAAGAGTTAAACAACAGTCTAGGGTGAGACCATTTCAGGACCACAGAGAAGATGGCAGAAGGCAGTATTGTCTCTTTGGGGGACACTTTGGAAGGGAGCCCGGAGAAAAAGTGGGAGATGGCATGAAGCTAGGTCAGGGGGTGAGTCCACTGCAGACAGAAGGGGACATGAAGGATAGTCAGGTTGACAGGAAGAACCCTGAGGACCTGGTAATTAAGTGTTATGAGTTAAAGAGGTCCAGGTTTTCAAGGCAACAAAGCTTTCGCCCTAATGGGGATGCAAAAAAAGGGAGCTGATGGGTGAGGGGCCAGGGGAGACACCTCCAGTTCATACTTGCTCAAGCAGCAGCTGCTTCCAGTCCACAGCTACGTTAGTAGCAACACCAAGAAGGAGAACTTACAGGACTAGTGCAGATCAGGACTAGAGAAGGAAAGTTTGGGGGATACTTGACCTATGAGAAATCATCATAAAGGGGAGATGAGGCAGGATAGAGCTTTGGGGATGTTCACTGGTACCTTAAACACTTGGCTCAACAGACATTTGTGGAATGAACTGTATTAAGATGTGTTCATTTGGGGCTGGAGAGATAGCTCAGTGGTTAAGAGCACTGGCTCCTTTTGCACAGGACCTGGGTTCAGTTCCCATCACCCACATGGTGGCTAACAACTGCCAGTAACTCCAGTTCCAGATCTGACGCCATCTTCTGACCTCTCTGGGCATTACATAACATGGGCACATTTACATACATGCAGGCAATACACTCATACACATAAAATATTTTTTAAAAAGATGTGTTCATTCAATGTATACTCAGTGTTTGCCACGTGCAAAGCGTTCTGCCTGTGATACAGAGTACAGAAGCACCAGAACGTGGCAAACCTTCCCTCTGGGAACAGCATAACTACAGTGCAGTATGTCATGTGACAAGAGACTTGAGACACAAGAGGGGCCAGAGAGAGGGCTCAGTGGTTGTTCAGTTCCCAGCACCCACATGGCAGCTCACAACCATTAGTAGCTCTATATCCAGGAGATCCAACACTCTCTTCAGGCCTCCTTTGGCACTAGTCATGCATGAGGTGTACATACATACGTGTAGGTCAACACTCAAACACATAAATTAAATAAATAAATCTTTAAAATAGTGACACAAGATTAATGTTGATCACAAAGTCTAGCTTAAGACTGTCAAAGAAGTCTATATGAATGAATTATGGGTTGAAATGACTCTTGTGATGTCCCAAAGAGTTTTTTCTTCTCATGTCTCATTTGTTCACATAGGGAACCTTACCTTTTCAGACTCTGAGCTAGGTGGCCTTGGAATCTAGACAGGTGGCCTCAACCACGGTTATGTGATAGCCTATGTATTGTGATGGGATGTTAGCAATGTAATTTTTCTTTTCCCAAGAACACATGGCTCTTCATTGATAACATGTTCTTGTCCATTTCCAGAGTGTGCCCTATGATCTGCCCTTGCCTGGAGGAGTCATGCCTCGCATGCTGATAACAATCCTGGGCACAGTGAAACCCAACGCAAACAGGTACAGAGGGTGATGCTGACAACCTAATGAATCTGTTGATTGGTTTTGGAATAAAGAATCATCTAGTCTGACTGATAGCATTTTAAAAATTACTTATTAGAATTTTGGCTAGGCCATAATGTGGCTTATCCGACAATCAATACTTGGTCCCACATAATTTTTCTGTGTCAGGGTTGTTCACAATGAATGGTAACATACCCTAGTCTATATTTTGGATGTGTTCTATATTGCTTAATCTACAGGAGTGAAAATAGGGCAAGGAACATTATTTCCCACTTTGACAGAAAAAATCGAGGCTCAGGTTTCACAGCTAGTGAATGGTAGTTGTGGGAAGCCTACAACTGAGTAGATACTTTTTACTTAAAGGGTTTGAGAAGATTCTACTAGTTAAAGACTTCATCAAAATAAATCAACCTTTGCCACTGGAACTGGTTTGACTGAGGTGGACCAGGTTGGGGTGAGGCTGTATTGGGCTAATTTAGGAAATCCATGCTGATCTATAGCTGCCCTGGGATGCCTAGAGCCAATGATCATTGCTAGTTAGAATTATCCATAATACAAAGAAGCTGAGAGTGTTCAGAGGGATTCGCTTCACCTGTCCCTAAGGTTAGTGGCGCCATCAATGCACCTATAACCATTGAGTCTGTCTCTTGGGCTTATGGACAGTACTCAAAAGGCACAAAGTCAAGCCAGGTGTTATCCCAGAATTCCTAAGGAGGGTGTGGAGAGATGGTTCAGTGGTTAAGAGTGCTCTTGCAGAGGACCTAAGTTCAGCTCCCAGCACCCACATGGCAGCCCATGACTGTCTGCAACTCTAGTTCCAGGAGATATGCCATCCTCTTCTGGGCTCTGTGGGCACTGCACGAGTGGTGCACTTGCATACTTGCAGGCAAAACACTCATATATGTAAAATAAAAAATTTTTAAATCTAAAAAAAATAGAATTCCTAAGGAGACTAGGTATGGTGGTGCATATCTGTGCTGTAGTGTCGGGGGTGGAGGTAGGACGATTCTAAGTTTGAGGCCAGCCTGGGCTACATAGCAAGATCCTGTCTCAAAAAACCAAAAGGAATCCATAAATACCTCTAAAGATGGGGCTGGAAAGATGGCTCAGCAGTTAAGAGCACTGAGTGCTCTTGCAGAGAACTTCGATTCCCAGCACCCACATGGCGGCTACAAACTGTCCTTAACTCCAGTTCCAGGGGAATCTGAAGTCCTCTTCTGACCTCTGCTGCATCGCACGACACGGGTGCACTCACATACATGCAGGCAATACACTCATACACATCTATCATTTTGTTCCTGGTAAATCAATGGGAGCTACATTCTGTGAACAGATGGACACAGCTTTGATAGTTTTACATTCACTCCTCCATCCAGCCTCCTCTGGTTCTGCATAGCAGTCACTATCCTAGGCCAACCCTTCTTTCCACACAGCCTAGACAGGTGGTCTAAGCTCAGTATTCCATCACAATAAAACTTGTCTGACAGTAAATCCTCCCCCCCGCACACGTGTGTGTATGTATATATACACACATATATTATTCTCAAAATATATAGTATTTTTTATTTTGTTTTGCTTTTTGAGATAGGGTCTTACTATGTACACCAGGCTGGCCTTGAACTCACAGAGATCTGTCTGCTTCTGCCTCCCAAGTGCTGAGATTTAAAGGCATGTACCACCATACCCTGTCTATACAGTCTATGTTTTCTCCTAACATAATGAAAACTGCACACTAGCATTAATCATTGAGGGTCATTGTACTGGGAAATTTAATTCCAGTAACACTATTGATATAGACTGAGACTTGGCAGATGAAAACAAATTCTGTCCGGATGAAGAGTAAACTGAAAAGACTGTTGTGTGGCCTTACAAACCCTATACTAGTTACTGCATGAAAAAAATGCTTAAGTGACAAAGATGACAGTCTTTCTTCATAAAGGGAATAGAGCCACTGGATATTTAGCCAAATACAACCACTAATACCACTTTTGCTGTGACTTTAGTCAATGGAAGATACATAGGTGGTTGGAGGTGACTGGTTTCTGGATTATTCAAAATACTGAGAGGATCACTATTAGTAGATTTAGATCTGAAGAACATCAGCTCTTTCTGGCAGAGTACTGTGTGGAACATACCTTTACAAAGCCAGGAGTGGGGTCAGTCCTTTAACAAAGAGGACTTTGTGCCTGCATTCACATCCCAGAAGAATGAAGAGGCTCAGAAAGCTGAAGTGACATTTCATGAGTCCCACCTCCGATCACATAATGCTTAACACATTTATTGCCTGACTTTAACTACATCATCTCATTCCTGCTGTTCCAAAAGAACCAAGAGAAAGTCAGGTACTTGACTGTTACCATGTAGCGGGCTTGCTTTGAACAGCTATTGAGAGCAACCTGTTAGGGCAGGAAAAGACTATTACTCTTTTTTTTTTTTGGTCTTTTTGAAGCAGAGCCTGTAAGCCCCAGCTGTCCTGGAACTCACTATGTAGACCAGGCTGGCCTTGAACTCAGAGATCCGCCTGCCTCTGCCTCCCAAGTGCTGGGACTACAGGCGTGTGCCACCACGCCCGGCTATTATTCTTTATAGTGAGGCACAAAATGCCTTAGGGTGGGTAGCCCTCTATATGGCTACCTTGAAGGTTTTGCATGAGTACACAATATAGTCACACAACAATATAGTAAGCAACATATTGTCTTGCTGGGCTTCAGAATTAATGATAGGAACAACCGTATTAGGCCTGTTATTCTTTCTGGTTTGAATGATGCTCTGGCTTATTTGCTTCGTGTTCAGAATATTATGAAAAGATGACATTTTAGAAACTTGTATGTTCTTGATACACATTTTAATCACTTTAGTTAACTGTGGTTTCTCCTTTAAAATAGGATTGCTCTAGATTTCAAGACGGGGAATGATGTTGCCTTCCACTTCAACCCTCGCTTCAATGAGAACAACAGGAGAGTCATCGTGTGCAACACTAAGCAGGCTAACAACTGGGGAAGGGAAGAAAGACAGTCGGCTTTCCCATTTGAAAGTGGCAAGCCATTTAAAGTAAGTTATTGCTCTTGCTGTATATTGATAACATGCATTTCTTAGGTGGAATCACTCTAAAAATAGTACACTTGAATTTTTATCACCTGTTCTGGAACACCTAGCCAGTTCTCCTCACCTGGGGACCAGGTTTAGGGGGCTGGCAGCGTGGCCAGGAGTGGCTTGCTCCCCAGTTCCTCACCTCATTGTCATTACTGATGCCATCCTGAGCTTATACTTTTCTAGAAACTAAAACACAGCATGCTGTTTTTGTATAAGCTATTGCAAAACTGCCATTTACAAAAAGATGTAAAAATGAATATCCTATTGGCAAATACATTTCCCCCAGCTTTTCCAAACTGGTCACTACTAGTCTTTACATTTGTCACCGTTAAGGAATTCCTGCCTTGCTGTTTCTTACTTTAAGGCACTTCAGGACCCACATTTTTGTGTAGGCAAATTATCCCTTTATGGCTTCCCTTATTTATCTAACAGTTGTGTTGCTTTGTTCAAACCCAAATAATCTAGGTTTTATTGCTGTAAAGTTTACCCTCTCTGGATCTTAATCAGTTCCACAAGTTTAGTAAGGATGACATGTTGAACTTTCTGAGTTCAGGCCAAACTGGTTTAAAATTAGTAGCTATTTCTTTCCTTCTTTTCATTGAAATTGACAAATTAGTTATATATGTGACGTACAGCATGTTGTGAAAACCATACACATGGTAGAAGAGCTAAACAGAGCTAGCTAACACCATGCAGTTCCCTGACAGTCTGCCTGTGTGCCTTTTCAGATCCAAGTACTGGTTGAACCTGACCACTTCAAGGTTGCAGTCAACGATGCTCACCTTTTGCAGTACAATCATCGGATGAGAAATCTCAGGGAGATCAGCAAACTGGGAATTTCTGGTGACATAACCCTCACCAGTGCTTCCCACACTATGATCTAACCCAGAAGAGGCAGTACCTAAAACTGAATTTAAAATTTATACATGTAAAGGCTCCATGCTCACTACGAGTGAAAAAATTTACATTTATTCCTCTATATCATTGTAAGCCATTCACTTAATAAATATTCTTATGCTGAATTACCCGCCTTTTTTGTGGTATTGGGTATTGAACCTAGGACATCATGAATGCTATTCAAGTGTTCTATCACTCAGTTATACCCCTAGACCTTTCAAAAAAATTTTTGTTCTTTTTGAGACTGGGTCTCCCTGTAGCCCCAGCTGTCCTGGAACTCACTATGTAGACCAGGCTGGCCTTAAATTCAGAGATCTGCCTGCTTCTGATTCCTGAGTGCTGGGATCAAAAGTGTACACCACCATGCCTGGCCTTCAAAACATTTTTCAAAAATGTTTTTTATGTGTGTGTCTCTGTGTGGGTATGTGTATGTGAGTGCATGTGCCATGGAAGCCAGAGGCATCAGATTCTCCTGGGTGCTGGGAACTGAACTCAAATGTCTTCTTTATGATGGTGAATGATATTTTATGTGTATAATGTGTTTGCATGGATGTACGTATGTGCACCCTGTATATGCAGATGCCCGTGGAGCCAGAAGGCATTAGATCCTCTAGAACTGGAGTTACAGGCAGTTGTGAGTGGCCCAGTGTGGGTGCTGGAAACTGAACTCAAGCCCTCCGCATGAGCAGCAAGTGCTCATAACCACTGAGCCATCTCTCCAGCCCCTCAAGTAAACTCTTAAAGCAGAAAGACTATATTCTAAAATAAAAAGTACAGCATAGTACACCTAAAATGGTACCATTATGCAGTATACATAACTCTATTCTCTACTTCTATACAAGAAGCACAGAATCACTGCCAACAGGCAGTATACTGTGCCACACTTGAAGACCACCTCACTAGGTGACTGGAATTCTCAATAATACTACCACAGGACAATCGTGTATGTAGTCCATTGTTTACTGAAATTTTCTGATGACTATTTCCTTAGGCTGTTTTAGTCCATTTTTTCCTATAGTATTTGATATCAAATAGACTTGCTTTTTTAATGATGTCTACAGATTTGTAGAAGATTAAGTATCATAGAGAGCTTTCAAAATTAAATTTTTCCCCATTGTCAACATTCTTATAACTAAGACTTTCCTATTACCAGCAAGCTCAACGATTAAGACAATGTCAGAGCCGGGCGTGGTGGTTCACATCTTTGATCCCAGCACTCGGGAGACAGAGGCAGGCAGATCCCTGTGAGTTCTAGGCCAGCTGGGACTACAGGGAGACCCTGCCTCAAAAAGACCCCACCCCCCAAAAAAAGACAATGTCAGAATTTTTACCTATTATTCTACAATGCTTACACTATTCACTAGTGGGCTGTTAAATGTAAGTTCATCATTTGGTAATTCTGGGAGGCATTCTGAGAACATTCTTCTTCGAAAACATGTTATATAACCTCCCAATAAGTATCCTGACTTGATAATAAACACCACGTTTCCCAAAAGCCTAACACATCTTCCCCTGACATTAGATGTATTCTCTCATTTGAAAATGCCTAATCTTCTTAAAAAAAAAATTATTATTTTATATGTATGAGTGATGCTTGTAAAGGTTAGAAGAGAGCGTCAGATCCCCTGGAACTGGAGTTATGGACAGTTGTTAGCTGCTACATGAGTGCTAGGAACCAAACCCAGGTCCTCTGCAAGAGCAGCCAGTGCTCTTAACCCCTAAGCCATCTCTCCAGCCCCCTCAAATGCCTAATCTTAAAAGTTTACCTATAAAGTTCCTACTTCTTTTGTGACTGCCTCCTTCTGATCCCCAGCTCATTTTCAGACCAAGCTAACAAAACAGACCTGGTTATTGACATCTGCTACCGAGTCATCCTGGTGTTGCTATTCTGTAGCATTGTTTTGTTTATTAAAACCCTACCACGTGGGTCCCAGCTGGTGCGACCACACAGTGACAATTCTTTTCATGAGAAGGACATGTCTGTCAAGGGTAGCTGGACCTGTTGGAGAATGAGAAGCAGCAGCAAGGATCGAATGGGCATCTCTAATGCTGTAGCCATCTGAAACCGCAGCATGGAACTCACAATCCAGATCTAAAGGAATTTAGGAACCTAAAGTTGCTTGATGTCAACAAATACAGGAGTCCAAATACAAGTATTTTTGTCAAAGTTTAATGTTTAAATTAACCTGAAATATCCGTTAACAAATAGTACACCTAAAATATGTTTTAATCTAACACTGAATATTAAAACATTATGCAATACAATGTAAATGGACTGAACAGAAGTGAATGCAAGTGCATATTCTCCAATTTCCAACAGTTTACAAATATATCACAGCATTAACAGTGTGGCTGTTCTCTACTGAGAGGCCTTAGTGGTGAGAAGGCGATGAGGTCACCACCGAAGGAGAAATTTCTGGCATGAACTTGATGTCTGCTTTCCACCTGAGGGCAGGGATTACTGTGGCTCTGTCCTGGCTAAAGAACAAATTCAGAGAAATCACTGAATTAACTAAGAGTTTCTCCAAATAAATCTTCAACACTGTAGTTAATTATGTTAATAACAGTTTCCCTATGTAACAATACAACTAATATAATTTTTATGCTCCTTTTGAGCAGACCTACTTTTAAGTAATCTTTAGCTGAAAAGGTGTACTATGAATTTATGCCTAAAAAGATAAGATTAGTTTGTAAATGGACTTAGATAGCATGTACAGGATGAGTAAAACTGAAGCCTAGCTTAATTCGCTTACGTAGATTCCACAATCTTAAACCATGTAACAGCTTTAATGGACTTTCTACCAGAATGTGATCCTTCTGGGACCCTTTTAATTTCCCCCAGTCAAGCCCTACTTCAGTTTTAAATAATGCTACTGGGCCTAGTCAGACAGGTGGACTTTAGTATTTCAAAGTCTAATATTTATGGAAATGGGATAAAAATCACAGAAAATCTAAAACACTGAGAGTAACAATGAGACAATATATAACTATGAAGCACTTTTGATCTTATTGCAGATGTTAAAGGCAGAATAATTTCCAGATTGACTCAAATATTCAGAACCAGTCATTCAGAGTTCAGATGTGGGGACAGGATTAAATCCGATTGATTATACAAATTGGCCTTATGCTGAAGACCCTGATCTAAGCCTCCGTTTATGAGTAAAGAAGGCCGAGACTAAGAAGGAACAATATGTGAGTCACAGTCACATAGGGCAGCTGGAGTCTGACCACACGGAAGGTAGTTTTGAAAGGTAACAAAGCCAAGATACACAAAGATCCTTAAGGAATTAGTGGCTTAAAGGGTGCGATTATCTGTTGCAGTTTATCCTACGTGTACTTTCATGAATCCTTTTTTGTAGTCTTTTTACATTCATTACTTGTGTGTGCGTGCACAAGAACAGGGAGGTGAGAGAACCATTTGCAGAAGTTGGCTCTCTCCTCACTGCTTGAATTCAGAGGAGTAAATTCTGGTGGTCAGGCTCAGCACCAGGTGCTTTACTGACTGAGCCATCTTGCCAGGCCTATGAATTTCTTATATTCTGAGATTCAAGATTAGGAAACCAAGGTTGTTTCTCAAGTCATTCTAACATTTGGCCCTGAAAATTTTTTAAGAAAAAAAAAGCCTGCAAACCAAAGGTTTTAACCTCAGCTACATTAGAATCACCGGACAAAAGAAAAGATGACAAAGTCCTACTCCAGGTCATTGAAATAAAGGTGTCTAGAGGTAGGCCAAAACCAAAACTATACACACTCAGTAGGAAAGAGAACCACTCTATTCATGTCACAGTACTGCCATCAATGGCATGAATCAGAAAGCTAATGAGTTTACAGTCACTAAGAGAATTAGATTTCTGAAACCAGTATATTTTAGAAATATAATAATTTGTATTATGCTCTTAATAAGAAATTAAGTGTATACATGCTATACCTATGTATGTATTTCTACATTAACAGGGAAAAGAGTTTTATAGGAGGACTTCACAGAGGGGTAATGTTTAAACTAAATTTAAAAGCAAGAGTTCACCAAAAGTAGCCTGGAATGGGTGAAACAATACTAGTCTAAAAGAATTAGGATGGTGCTGGGCGTGGTGGTGCGTGGCTTTAATTCCAGTACTTGGGAGGCAAAGACAGGCAGGTATCTGTGAGATCAAGACCAGCCTGGTCTATGAAGTGAGTTCTAGGCCAGTTGGGTCTTCAGGGAGACCTTGTCTCAAAACAAATAAAGAAAGAATTAGGGTGAAAATAACTAAGGATGACTGAGGAAGGATAGATACTACCTAAGCCTCTGGTACAGTTCAGAAAAGCAGAAGCCTTGTCTTACCTTGTATTGTTTTTACATCATTTAGAAACACATAGCATAAGACAAGCCACAGGATATTTGTCATATCAAATTTGGAACATAGATCATATTCAAGATAAATTTTTAGTGCTTAAGACTAAAATATATTTTAGAGACTATAAATGTGGAAATCTTTTCTCTATTTCTAGAACAATGAATAATAAATATTTTGAAAGCACAAACATTATCAGGACATAATTTTAAACCTTGTATACAAATTGAACAGTGAGCATAGTGATACATACTCATAATCCCAGTACTAAGAGGATTGGGAAGATGAGGGCATTTGCTAGCTTGGTTTTTATAACAAGACCCTATTTCAAAACCAAACAAGCAGGGTGGGTGAGAGGGCTCAGCAGGTAAAAGCGCCTGCTGCCCAAGCCTGATGACTTGAGTTTGATCTCTGGAAGCCCCAGTGGATGAAGAGAACTGACTCCTGAAAGTTATTTTCTGACCTCTACACATGTGCTGTGGCACACATACCCATACTCTCACTCAGTAACAATAAATTAAAAATTTTAAAAACTTAACAAAAATATACAGATCTAGCGTGTAAAGGAACTTGTCAAATTAAAATGGAAAACTTACTGAATCAAGAAGGTAGCATTCAGTAGTGAGACTCTTACCAAATGGCACTGAAAAACAAACAAAAGTTTTTTAAAAGAATATTCTTCCAGTCGAGGTTTGTTGGAAATGGACAAAGCTTTGAAAGACAGGACAGGTTTTACATAGCAAATGCTAAGACAAAACTACTCTTGGCTCTGCCATATATATATATTTTGGGTCTTTTTGAGACAGGGTCTCCCTGAAGCCCCAGCTGGCCTGGAACTCACTGTGTAGACCAGGCTGGCCTCAAACCCAGAGATCCCTCTGCCTCTGCCTCCCTAGTGCTGGGATTAAAGGCGTGTGCCACCATGCCCAGCAGCTGCTATATTGTTTTAATGTAATTAAATTCCTAAGTAAAATTCTTACCCTTAATTTTAGTACAAAGAAAATCTTCTATAAACAAGTACCCAAACATGCTGATAAAGAATCAGTAGAGACCAAATGTGGCATACACCTGTAATCCCAGCACTTGGTGGTTGAAGCAGGAGGATCACAAGTGAGACTAGCCTGGGCAATATAGCCAGCATAAATCTCAAAAAAAAAAAAAAAAAGGCCAGGTAAAAGATACTAAATACATTAAATAAATGTCTGTCCATAGTTTTAAGATTTTACCTTAGGTCACAGACGGACCTAGAGAGTAGCTGAGGACAACAGGCATACTCTATATTGTAACAAAAACATAAGACCCTCTTATAGAATAATCACAACAGAGTAGATAGTAATGGACATTAGAGATGAGAGACATGATATTTTGAAGACAGTTTGGGGGATATGGGCTGAAAAAAAGAACTGAAATACTTGAATTTTTCTGAGGATCTCAAACAGGTCTGATGTGAAATGCTCCTTATATCAAGGGTGGATTGGTATTTGCTCTTGATTTTTACTAGGTCTCCTCATAAGAGCAGGTGCTCTGTTTTGATGCAGGGTCTCTCTCTACAGTTCTGGTTGGCCTGGAACTTGGTATGTAGGACAAACTGTTCTCGAGTAAGAGTGATCTTGCTGCTTCTGTGTCGTACTTGTTGGGATTACAGGCATGTCCCACCATGCCTGGCTGAAGGGCAAGAGGGTTCTTAAACTAGTTTGAAATATTTATAGTCATCTTCTAATATCTTTTTTTGAGATATGATCTCACTATGTAGTCCTGGCTGGCTTGGAACTCACTATGTAGATCAGGCTGGCCTAGAATTCACAAAAATCCACCTGCTTCTGCCTCTTGAGTGATAGGATTAAAGGTGTGCACCACCACACCCAGCCCACCTCTAATATCTCAGCCTTCATTGTTAGAAACTGGAACTCAGTTTCTGGGACTGAGAATTATATATATAAAATCTTTACTAAGTTTATGTTTTATCAAAGTTTCAATGGAGCTTAGATCTTACCTGACAGGGAAGTTTTGGCTGTTTCTTGTGAGATGCTATTTTGAGATGGGATGTCTTTTTCAGGACTACTCATCAAAACATCCTTGGAAGTGACTGAATAATTTTGGTCCATTCCTTCCAAAACATGTAAAATTGCTTTTTGGGTAGTATTAATATCATCTGGTATACCAGCAAGAGGAGGCAGACTCCTTATTTCACTGGGCAAAGAATCCACCTTGAGATTTATCTTATTTACATCCTGGAGGTAAAAATGGCCATTATTACATAATTACCCAAAACTGGAACAAATGAAAAAATTCTTGTTATTAAATATAAGAAAAACAAATGATTGACATTTTAAAAAGTCTAAAAAACTCCATGCTTTATAACTCATCCAGATAATATAGAATTAACAGGAATGAAGGTACGTTTCTCACAAAGTACCTACACTCCAGTTCAAACACTGGCAAACATGTTCTGTAAAGGACTAGAAGGTAAATATATATATTTTTTAATTCTTGAGATTTATTTGAGTATGAGTGTTTTGCCTGTATGTATATATGTGCACCACATGTGTGCCCAGTGCCCATAGAGGCCAGAAGATGTTGGAGCCCCTAGAACTGGAGTTATAGGCTGCTGTTAGCCACCATGTGGGTACTTGGAACCGAGCCTCAGTCCTTTGCAAGAGAACCCAGTGCTCTTAACTACTGAGCTGTCTCTTCAGTCCCCAGAAAGTAAATATGTCCACAGAGGTCAGAAGAGAGCATCAGATCCACTGGAACTGGAGTTACGGATGGTTGCTGGCCACCGTGTGGGGTGCTGGGAATTGAATCTGGGTCCTCTGCAAGAGCAGTCAGTGCTCTTAACCACTGAGCCATTTCTCCATCCCAGAAAGTAAATATTTTCAACTGAACAAAAATTTTGAGTCTGGAGAGATGGCCTAGCAGTTAAGAATGTGTACTGTTCTTGCAGGGGACCTGACTTTGATTCCTAGCACCCACACCGGGAGGCTCACAATCACCTATAACTCCAGCTCCAGGGTATCCAGTGCTCTCTTCTGGACTCTGAAGGATGCTGCATTCATATGTGCACATAACCTGACCAAATAATTTAAAAAAAAAATCTTAAAAGAGTTTGTATTGTGTGTGCATGATGTGTGTGGGAATGCATAAAGAGGTCAGAGGACAACTTTGTGGAATTGTTATATCCTTCTACCTTTACAGGGGCTCTGGGAATTGAAAAAAAAATAAAGGCCAGGAGGTTGGAGCAATGCCTCAGTGGTTAAGTACATTTGCTGCTCTTGCAGAGGACCTGAGTTTGATTCTCAGCATCCATTACATTAAAAAGTAAAAGACCAAAGACTGTTGATCTCTGCTCTGGTTCACTGCTTCTATATTCGTCTTGATGTGAGCTGATGAACACAAAGAGCTATGGTTTCAAACAATCCAAGAATTATTAGAATTATTAGCCATACAGAATTATCATTTTGTATGATTTAGATTGCCAAAAGAAATTTTTTCTTTTATAAAACTAAGATATTTTAAAAAATATTTAATTTATTTTTATTTTATGTGTATCAGTGTCTTGCCTGCATGTATGTAAGTACACCCATGTCATACAATGCCCACAGAGACCAGAAGAGGGCATCAGATTCCCAAGAACTGGAGTTACGAACACTGTTAGCTGCCATGTGGGGACATTGCAAGAACAGCCAGTGCTCTTAACCACTGAGCCAACTCTCCAGCCCTTTCTTTTTTCTTTTTCTTTTGCCTTTTTGAGACACCATCTCCCTGTAGCCCCAGCTGACCTAGAACTCACTATGTAGACCAGGCTAGCCTTGAACTCACAGAGATCTGTTTGCCTCTGCCTCCCAACTGCTGGGATTAAAGGCGTGAGCCACCACACCCAGCTATTTTTTCTTTTATGGAATTACTACCTATAAATAGATGATATTCTTGGCAATCTATCCCCTTGGAATATGACTTACGTGGTTTATGTCAATTAAATCTTGTAATCCAGGACACTGAGCCTCTTCTACTCTCCTGTACCTGAAACAAACAGCAGCATTAGACTCAAATAATTATATATATTGTCATTTGACTTGGTTTTGCCTGTCCTTTATGGAGGGTGCTAATTTACATAATGGGGTCAAAGATGGAGACTGAGCCAAGATCCTGCCTGAGCTGTATTACAACTATTGTATGATGGTCTTACAAATGATACATTCTTCCCCTGAAAGCTCACAAGCCCCTTACCATGCCAGTCACTAAGGCTAATATGACTCTATCAGTAATAGCTGAACCTGAGCAAAGCCCAGCATTGTGGTCCATGCCTTTAATCTCAGCATTCATTGGGAAGACAGATGCAGGTGAATCTCTGTGAGATGAAGGCTAGCCTGGTCTATATAGCAAGTTCTAGGGTAGCCAGTGCTACAGGAAAACCCTATCTTAAAACCAAATAAAACAAAACAAAACTTAGCCAAATTCAGAGTCACATACTAAGGAAAGGTCAAGATGAAGCTGGCTTCTGGAGCAAAGAACTCAGCTATTGTGTGGCTAGACTTGGCTACTTTGTTTTGTTTTTGTGAGACAGAGTTTTATGTGGCCCAGGTCCGGCTCTCCATGTTCCTCCGAGTTGGCACATTTACTTGTTGGTATGATAAAATACATCATAATCAAAGTTTTTAAGTTGGGTCTGGTAAGATGGCTCAGTGGGTAAAGGCAACTGCTGCCAAGTCTAAGAACCTGAGTTTTATGCCCAGGACCTATGGGGATATGTTGGAGGTGGGAAGGGCAGAGAAAAACAAAGTACAGGGCTGGGAAGTAGGACAGCTGTAGAGTGTTGAGGCCATGTGTTCAATTCCCAGCACTACCCAAAAAAGAAAAAAAACAAAAGCAAATAATGAAACTCATTTCTTTACATGCTAATTAAAAATATTAAGACAATAATCAGTTTCAATTTCTCCAAGGGTGGACAGGATGGTTATGTAGGGAAGTTTAACCCCTGGAACTCACATGGAAGAAGAGAACTGACTCCTGAAAGTTGTCTTCTGACCTTCATACATAGGCTACTGCATTGCATGCATGCACATTCCCACACACAAATAAATAAAATATTTAATCTCAATCTTTCCAAAGTTGGCTTAAAAAATATACTCTTCAGCACTTGGGAGGCAGAGGCAGGTGGATCTCTGAGTTCAAGGCCAATCTGGTCTACATGAGTTCCAAGCAATAGTTTCAACTCAGTTTAAAAGAATAATTAGAACAAATTCCTTTGATCATTCTGCACAGAAGAACAAATGCCAATCTCTGGTCTGGATTGGATTAGAAGTGACCTAATTAGTTAAAATCATGTCTAGGTTGTCAGCACACATGGGCTCTCCTTTCTAATATACTCTGCCATTTGTCAAGATGGTGACCTCAAGATACTTTGTAAAAAAACTGGGTCAGAAGTATGTACCTCTCAGTCTCCTGGAAGGAGCAAAGCATCACCAGTACTGCCATTCTGCAGATGAGGAAGTGGGTTAATGAACTTTTCTCAAAGTTTCAGCAAGTCATACAGCTGCTTTTGAGCTCAGATCTTTTAGCACCAAAGGATACCATATTGCTTTTTTCTTCACAGTATTGGAAAGTATACTTTGTCTATCTAAACATGACCATTTATCAACTTCAAATCTTTTGAGACAGGGTTAAGTGACCTTCCCACCTCAGCCTCCTAAGTAAACAGGACTACAAGTATATACCATACACCTGCTCCAACCTGAAATCTTAAGTCTTAGTTTTATCTTTAAAGAAGAGTGTTGCTGGGCTGGAGAGATGGCTCAGCGGTTAAGAACGCTGACTATTCTTGCAGAATATCCGGGTTCGAATCCCAGCACCCACAAGGCAGCTAACAACTGTCCATAACTCCAGTTCCAGGGGATCTGACAGCCTCTTCTGTCCTCCGCGGGCATTGTGCGACACAGGTGCACTTACCTACATGCAGGCAACACATACATACATATAAAATAAAAAAATTTTTAAAAAAGTCTTGCTTACATATTATGGGGTCACATATGAACATTTTACCACATGCCACATTTTACCAGCTTGACAACATGAAATAATAATATCAGCATCATTAAACTCTTAGTGCATATTAACGAAATACCTGCTTTTAAGAGCGTTTGAAAACAAAATCTTAGCAATATGTTCAGTTTCGTTACTCTGAGGATCAGGATTCTCTGGTGATATCCTCTGTCTTAGAAGGTCCACTTTAGCCCTGCTCTCAGGTACAACTTTGCTGCCAGACTTAGGTGTTCCAAATCTTTGAGAACGACGTTCAGAAGAAAGTACTAGAGGATGAAAAATATAACATCAATGTCAAAGAGTTCTTTCATTTCTTTTTCTTTATAATCAGGAGGCCAGTGCAAACTGTACTAATGAGGCTCTTTCTCTTGTCAATGTTTGTTCAAGTCAAGTGCTGGGGACTTTCTATTAAAAAGAGAGTCCTCACATTAGACTTTGCTTCACTTTGATATCCCACTCCTACTTACAGAATTGGTCTCGGAAGACGCAACGCTACAGGTTGATAAAACACAATAGTAAGAATATCTCAGAAGCTATAATGCAAATTGCCAAGTGAGATACTCCTTAGCCAACCAATCACACGAATTCTAAGCCTACGGAAATACTATGGAAAGAAGAGTGTCAACCCAATTTCTATGTAGAAGTGAAAATGAAGCTACAAGCAATAGTTTCAACTCAATTTAAAAGAACAATTAGAACAAATTCCTTTGCTCATTCTGCACAGCAGAACAAATGCCAACATTTCCACCAATCCAAACCAGAGAAGCACAGTTCCTGAAAAAGGTGAAACAGAGGACCTACCTCTGGTGTAGAGGATACTAGATACAGCTGAAAGATGAGTTAGTACATGGAAAATAGAGAGCATTTACAAATAAACTGTTAAGATACTCAGGTTTTTCCTTTTTGTGGCAACTGAATGGTTAGTAGCCAGTCTGAGCAGGAGGTAAAGAGAATAATCTTGGGGTTGGAGAGATGGCTCAGCAATACAGGGCACTGGCTGCTCTTGCAGAGGAACTAGGTTTGGGTCACAGCACCTACATGGTGGCTAACAACCGTCCATAACTCCAGTTCCAGGGGCTCTCACACCCACTTCTGGCTTCCTTGGACATTTCACAAAACGGATGCACTTACATACATGCAGACAAAATACTCATACACATAAAATAACTATATAAATATATATATGTATATATGTATTTTGAGACTAAAACCTGGACACTTCAGTGAATGCCCTCTGAACTCAGATCCATGAAATTATCAATGTTTGGTTCCCAGCACCCACCTGGTGACTAACAACCACCCACAACTCCAATTCCAGGAGATCCCATGCCATCTTCTAACTTCCACAGGCATTGCATGACCTAGAATAATAATATTTTTTTTTTTTTTTTAAAGAAGAAAATAATCTCTGGAGAATCTGAGTTATAAAGGAAAAAATATAAACGCAGTAGTGTGAAACTTGGTCTGGTAGTATAAGCCTATCATCCTAGCCTTTCAAAAGGCTGAGGCAGGAGGATCACAGCAAGTTCTAGGCCTGCTGGGCTATAGAATAATTTCAGCAACAGTCTGGGTAACTTAGTAAGATCTTGTCTTGAAAGAGAAAAACTAGAAAAGGGCTGAGGATACAGTACAGTGATACAGTACTTGCTTAGCATATGTGAAGTTGAGTCTGATCCTCAGACTTTCAATAAACAAGCAGACAAATCAGCAAAAAAACACAGTGATGTATGTTTCCAGAACAACAGCTCAGCTGCGTCACACTCACAGTAAAGACCACTTATATACAGAGAGGTTGTAGTCAGTTGGTTAGTACTCTAGTATCATGTTCTTTTTGTTTTGTATTTTTGAGACAGGGTGTCCTAATAGTCCAGGCTAGCCTTAATCTCCATGTAACCAGAATGACCTTGAACTCCTGATCCTCCTGCCCCTACCTCTCAAATAATGGGATTACAAGGATAGGTCACCAGCACTGGGCCCAGCCAGCACTCCATTCTTAACCATGAGCAAGTAGTAAAGGTCAAATTCCTAAGGAAAGCTTCAAATACAATGGATTTATCTTGATGTGAAGGGACAGAAATAAAAAAACCACACAGATCAAAGTGTCTTGAAACAACAAAAATATCTTGAAACCAATATGGACTACATTAGGGAAGAAACCATAAAGTAGTATAGTACTATGGCAGGAGAGTAGGGGCAGTGGAGAGCAGCAGCAAGATTAACATAAAAAAGTCAGCTGACATAAAAAAAAAGAAAAAAAGAGACAGAGAGAGACAAAGAGAGACTGAAAAGCTACTTGAACTACCTTTATTAAACAGAGCCATATGTCCAAAAAAGCCTGTGCTATATAAACACAAGAGAAGTCAGATGCTATATATGTGACCTATAACAGGTCATGAGCCTCTTCCTGGCCCAGTGCTTTATGAGCGCAGGCCTTTTTCCAGCTCACTGGCTTACTCCTGTTCTCAGGGGGTGTTTTTCTAAACAGTCTATTTCAATCACGTGTCTCTAGTACAATCCTTTGTCTTGGGATACTAAAACCTGGACACCAGTGAATGCCCTCTGAACTCAGATCCATGACATTATCAATAACCATAGAAAGGAAGACAGTGCACTTACTGCTAGAAAATGGTTCATTCAGCGCTTACAAGTACTCTTAGGAATTAAAAATATGATAGCCAGGATGAAAGCGGAAGAAATTCCCCAGGAAGATGAAAACAGTGAACAGGAAGGAGAACAGTTAAACTAGAACTTTTGTTTCTGAAAAAAAAAAAGAAAAAAAATCCAACTTTGTTAAGAGAAATGGGTTAAATAATAGAAGACTTCAAGAGATCTGAAAGTGGTTGGTTCCAGGGATCAGCAAATGAGAGAAGAGGAACTTCTTCAGGGCTAGGGATTTGTTATTAGCTGCATATAAACTATGTGCAATGTAACTGAAACTCAATTTTAAAAAGGCCAATTTTTGTCACAAACTTCTCTATCCATAAGGACTGAGATGGAATAGAGTGATCAGCTTGTAGATGAAGAAACCCACTAAAGTCCTTGAAAAGTATCCAGAGCCCATGTTGTTAATCATAGTGGGAGATTTGAGGGTATCTAGAGAGAGTAGCCTTTCAAAGTAGAAAAAAACAAAACCACACCCCAGCTGGTTACCCTGGTTTAAAAAAAAAAAAAAATCAGATATGTATTAGAAATAAGTAGTTTATCTTTAGAAAATTTTCTAGTGGACATCTATAACTTATGAATAATTTCAGTTGATAATGACATTTAGTGTAATCAAAAGTAAACTAATCAAAATAGCTATTGAAAAACAGAAAACTAAAAGAATGGCTTCCTAAAGTATCAAAAGCTGGTTTTGCTAGAGTTTTTTTTTTTGGTCTTTTTGGGACAGGGTCTCCCTGTACCCCAGGTGGCCTGGAACTCACTATGTAGACCAGGTGGCCTTGAACTCACAGAGATCCACCTGCCCCTGCCTCCCAAGTGCTGGGATGAAAGGCGTGCACTACCACGCCTGGCTGCTAGAATATTTTTTAATTGGAAAATGAGTTCATTTACTGCCTTTCAAAAGAGTATTGGCTGCTCTTGCAGAGGACCCGGGTTTTGTTCCTACCACCCACATGGCAGCTAACAACTAGAGCTCTAACTCCAGTTCCAGGGGATCTGATGCCTTCTTCTGTGGGCACTGTGTGACATAGGTACACTTACATACATGCAGGCAAAACACTTACACAAATAAGGTAAAAATAAATAAATGTGCTGGGTGTGGTGGCACATACCTTTGATCCTAGCACTTGGGAGGCAGAGGCAGGTGGATCTCTGTGAGTTCGAGGCCAGCCTTGTTTACATAAGAAGTTCCAGGCCAGCGGGTGGTATAGGGAGACCCTTTCTCAAAAAAACCGAAAAAAAAAAAAAAAAAAAAATCCAAAAGCTTTAAACAAAACAACAAAAAGCTTTCTAGAAGCTTTATTTATTTGAGACAGGTGTCATGCATCCCAGGCTGGCCTTCAACTTAATATATAGCCAAGAGTGATCTTGAACTTCTGATCCTCCTGCCTCCACATTCCAAGTGCTGAGATTACAGGCCTGTACCACCATACCCAAGGTTTTTGCATGCTAGGCAAGCACTCTACCAACTAAGCTACATCTCCAGTTCCATGAGGTTATTTTAAAAGCACAGCTTAGGGAAGTGAAGTTGAAGTCCAATCGCCTTTGCATCTTATTCTAATCTAATCTGTAAATGATCTGGGAAAAAAAATTGTTTACTTCCATTATCATCCCTTCCGCTTAGGAGCCTGTCTTCTGACCTTACGGTCTGAAAGGTTACAAAGTAGTAACAGCTGTGAAATCACTTGGGAAATACAAAAGTGAGCTTAGAAGACAAAACCATGCTCAAATCAATCTGATCATAGCCATCAAAATGTGATCTGTACATGGGTTTAAGTCAGCACGGTCTATTTTCTCAGATTAGTGTACTTATATCTCTTCATGTGAAAGCTATTTTTCACCTTTTACACAGTCCCCTTTTAGCCCAAATATTTCTCTTAAGCCTCAGTGGAAAAACAAACCTGAAAATGATTTAACAGGACTCTCAACTCTGAAAAATCCAGCATCAAACACTATTTTGTCAACTTCCTTCGGTCTTTCTGCAGCCGCCGCTTCTGTGTGCTCCTCCTGCTTATGTCTCTCCTTCATTGCGTTCTTTATGGCAGCTAGCCGGTTTCGAGCTGCCATCCGCCCACCATCATCCTGCTTTGGTTTACTTGATATTCCTGGGATAATTTTTTTCTGCAAAAAGAAATTATGATACTTATTAAAGGTGCTTGTTATCATCTTTTGGCACTGGGGAGTGAACCTCAGGCCTTGCACAAGGGTACACAATCATTCCACCACTGAGGTAAATCCCCAGCCCTTTGAATTTTGTATTGAGACAGGGTCTCACTAAGTTGTCTTAGCTGGTTTTGAACTCACATTGTAGCCCAAGCAGGCCTTGAACTTTGGAGCCTTCTGCCTCAGGCTCGTGAGTCGCTGAGATTAAAGGCCAGTACCACCAGGTCTAGCTCATTATCACCTTGTAAGAAAGACACACAAATTTTACTGTTGTTAAGGATGGGATCTCACTATGTAGCCCAGGCTGGCCTTGAGATTGTCCTGCTTTAGTCTTCCAAATGCTGGGATTACAGGCATGTAGCATTAATATCTGGCTAGAAAAATTCTACTTTTAAAGAGAAAGAGTATACATAAAATATATCACTTATTCATCATATATTTCTCAAATGCATGTGCTAAAAATCCTGAGTGAAAAGGCATATAGAACAAAGTTCCTGATCTCAAGGAGTTACAGCTTCATGAACAGTGAGACAAAGACAACAGGAAGGATAAATGTCCTAATTAAGACACTTGGGAGGCAGAGGCAGGCTGATCTCTGTGAGTTCGAGGCCAGCCTGGTCTACATAGCGAGTTCCAGGTCAGCTGGGGCTACAGTGAGACCCTGTCTCAAAAAGACCAAAAAAAAAAAAAAAAAAGAAAGATTATAGAATAGAATCTTGGGACTGGAGAGATGGCTCAGTGGTTAAGAATACTGATTGTTCTTGCAGAAGACCCAGGTTCGAATCCCACCACCCACATGGCAGCTAACAACGACTGTCTGTAACTCCAGTTCCAGGGAATTCGACAGCCTCTTCTGTCCTCTGAGGGCAATGTACGACACAGGTGCACTTACATACACACAGGCAATACATGCATACACATAAAAAAATTATAAAATCTTTTATATCTAATTGTCTTAAGATGACTACATTTATAAGGAAATTAACAGCATCAAATTTTGTGTTTTAAATATCATTCTGGTTACAGCCTGGAGACTGTACTGGAACGACACTAGAAAAAGATAACGGCAGTTAGACTAGAGGAAACTAATGGAAAAAGATTCAAGAGATATTTAAGAAGTAGCTGAGTATGGTGATAGACACTTGTAATACCCCCTAGATGGGGGTAAAGGCAGGAGGATTAGGAGTTCAAGGCTTGCCTGGGCAATATGAGAGCATGCCTCAAACAAAACAAAAACAGAGACAAATTTAAGAAGTAAAATTCAGAGGGCTTGAAAATCTATTAGGTGAGTAAGATGAAGAACATAAAGAAAGCCAGGGTGGTTGCTGACGCTTAATCCCAGCACTGGGGACGCTAAAGTAGGAGGACTGCCAAGAGTATGAGGACAGTGTGGGCTAAAGAATGAAACCCTGCCTCAAAAAACACAATCAAAGAAGATCAAAGGAGATACCCAAGTTGCTTGGACACCTGATGAGATGGTAATACCATTCCTTTGAGACAGGAAAACATCGGCCCATTGGAATGATTTTTTAAGGTATCCTGAGTCATGATGAAGAGAATTTGACCTTGAGAGTAAGTGTGGTATATAATATAGATTTTGGGATCACTGAGGAATGGATTAACACTGCAAAGGAATGGCTCTGCAGTTAACAGTGTACTGCTCTTTTAAAGGACTTGAATTCAATTCTCTGTAACTCTAGTTCCAGGGATCTGAAACCTTCTGGCCTCTGTGACCACAAGCACACACACACACATAATTTTTAAAAAAATATTTATTATTTTTATGTGTATGCGTGCATTGCCTGCATATAGGTAAGTGCACCCGTGTTGTGCAATGCCTGCAGAAGACAGAAGAGGCTGTTCGATCCCCTGGAACTGGAGTTACGGACAGTTGTTAGCTGCCATGTGGGTGCTGGGATTCAAAGCCAGGTCTTCTGCAAGAACAGTGTTCTTAACTGCTGAGCCATTTCTCCAGCCTCAGACACATAATTTAAAAAATTAAATTAAAAAACAAACAAATAAAGCTGGATGTGGTAGCACATTCCTTTACTTCTAGTACCTGGGAGACAGAGAGGCAGGTGGATCTGTGTGATGGAGGTCAGCCTGTCTATGTACTGCCAGGTCAGCTGGGACTAAAGGGAGATTCTGTGCCAAAAACAAAAAACAAAACAAAAAGAGCTAAAACAGAGTAGTAAAAAGTATAGATAAAAAGATTAGTTTAATTTGCTTGATACTTGTAAGTAGTCTTAAAGGCTTGCTGTTTACCTCAGAGGTAAAGCACTAGCCTAGAGCACACAAGGCCCTGGGTTCATCCTCAGGAACATAAACACTAAAAAAACCTCCCCAACCACACAAACAGTAGCCTATATCATAGAGTAGAGGGAGAGAGACATCTGGTGATCACAGGCAGAATTACAAGTCTCTAGTGTGACACAGGCATTATTTGCATCCCTGATGACATTACTATTTCTGTATCTATGTAATCAATGCGATATACCCACAGTAGGTCAGGAGCAGTACTGCAAGCCTATAATCCCAACCCTCTAGAAGCTGAGGCAGGAGGATCCCATGTCTGAGTTCTGCCTGGGCTGTACAACCCCCTCTCAAAAAACAAAGAAACATACTTAGTAGTTTTAATAACTAAGTAGAATCATTAAGTATATAATAGATCTGAAATTTATTCAATCATTTAATTACTCCCCTCAGGGTCCTTGTGATGAGACTACACTAGTAAAATAATTTTATAAAGTTCTTTTAATTCTGTAATACCTTAAACTCTCAAGACAGGATTCAGAACAGTTCTATTTATACAAAGCAATACATTATAGCATAATCTGGACAATCTAAGTTTATAACCATAAGTACATTTCTAATATCATAAAGAAAAACTGACAGTTTAATTTGACAAATGTCCACTCAAACCATAAGTAAAAACAGATTCTTAGATTAACAAAGCATGTTTACAAGAAAAATAGAAAATTCTGTAAGCTAACATATATTACATAATATGTATGAAAAATATTCTAGGAGGGTGGGTTCAGACTTCCATCAGTGTAGCAGCTCTGATCTCAGGAGACCTCCAGAGAATGCTGAGTTCTGGCCTCCCTGGGGCCTCCCTCAGGCAGAGGGCCTGAGAACGCAGGGGACTGCCTGAGAGCCCCTGGATCCTGCCTCCTCCTGGTGGTGAGCTTCCTCTAATTGTACCATCCCCACCCCCCTACCTGGGATTTCCTGAGGCCCCTGTCAAGGGCCCAGGGCAGATCTGGCTTTGGTAGGCTAAGGCTGAAATCCTAGCAGACAGACTGAGAAGGTGGGTTCAGACCTCCATCAGTGTAGCGGTTCTGATCTCAGCAGACCTCCAGAGACTGCCCAATTCTGGCCTCCCTGGGGCGGAAGGCCTGAGAATGGAGGGGACTGCCTGAGAGCCCCTGGATCCTGCCTCCATGTGGTGAAGGAAGCCTGAGTGTACCTGACTGGAACCTGAATTGGGCTTCTGTGGGTACTCCTGAAGAGCTGATCAGAAGCCATCAGTTCCCTCCAAATTAAACCTGAGAGAACCTGAACCCTGTACCAACTAGCATTACATAACCAATAAAGGAACTAGGCACCCCGATAATACAAACAGAAGCATACTTCAACTTAATTCTACCAGAATCATAAACAACAAAAGAAATTCGCATGCCAAAATCACAATGAAAGAATAATAAAATGGAAGCCAAAACACTATATCCCCACCAAACTCCACCAATCATGTAGAAGAGTTCTACAAGGAGAACCCCCTAGAGATAAACCAGGACGCTGAATTTAAAAGAACAATCATAAACATGATCAAGGAATTCAACAAATTTAGAATTCAATGAATTTAAAGAACACACGAACAAACAAATCAAAGAGCTAAAAGAAGATAGGGATAAACTTCTGAATGAATTCACAAAAGAGATAAAAACATTGAAGAAAACTCAGGTAGAAATGAAGAAGGAAGTGCAAAACTCAATAAGCCAACTTGAAACAAGAGGCGAAAGCCTCACCTCTAGAATGAATGGAATGGAAAACAGAATATCAGCACTGGAGGATAAAGTTGAAGAACTGGACCACTCAAGCAAAGAGTATGGAAAATTTTAAAAAACATAGGAATGGAATATGCAAGAGAGGTGGGACACCGTGAAAGACCAAATCTACAGATCATAGGAATAGAAGGAGAAGAATTTCAGGTTAATGGTGTTGACCAGATCTTAAACAGGATCGTAGAAGAGAATTTCCTGAAATTAAGGAAAGACATCCCCATACAAATACAGGAAGCACATAGAACACCAAATAGATAGGATCAGAAAAAAAGCTCCCCACAACATATGACATTAAAACACTAAATGTACAGAACAAAGAGAGAACACTGAAAGCAGCAAAAGAAAAACAAGTCACATACAAAGGAAAGCCCAACAGAATTACAGCTGACTTATCAATGCAAACTATGAAAGCCAGAAGAGCCTGGACTAAGGTATTTCCAGTTCTATATAACAAGAGATGCCACTCAGAATAATTTACCCAGCAAAAATGTCTATTATAGTTGAGGGGGAAAGAAAAATCTTCTATGACATGAATAGCCTGAAAGAATACATGTCCACAAAATCAGCCCTTCAAACAATACTTCAAACAATAGTGAGAGCAGAGCGAGAAACAACTATACTCCAGGGGCAACAAAAGACAATAAAGGTATAATCTAGGAAAGATGAAATCAGACAGAGAACGAAATCAGCAATTAAAATGATGGCAACCAATACACATCTTTCAATAACAACCTTAAATATCAATGGACTGAACTCCGCAGTCAAAAAACACAGGCTAAGTGAATGGATTAAGAAAGAAAATCCATCTCTTTGCTGTCTGCAAGAAATCCATCTCACCTTCAAGGACAGGCACTACTTTAAGGTAAAAGGATGGAAAAGAATATTCCAAGTAAATGGCATTAAGAAACAAGCAGGGGTTGCAATTCTAATATCTGACAAAATAGACTTCAAACTAAAACAAATCAGAAGAGATAGAGGGCCACTTCATTCTGATCAAAGGAACAATAAACCAAAAACAAACCAAGAAGATATTACAATCATGAACAGGGCAAAGTTAACAGAGAGATATCTGAATTTATCAATACCATATATCAAATAGACCTAACAGACATCTACCGAGTATTCCACCCAAGCACCAAAGGACATACCTTCTATTCAGTACCCCATGGAACCTTCTCCAAAATCGACCATATACTGGGGCACAAAACAAACCTCAACAAATACAAAAAGACTGAAATAATTCCATGCATTTTATCAGAACACAATGCAATAAAGCTTACAATCAACACCCGAAGAAGCCGTAGTCACCACATGAACACATGGAGATTAAACAATATGCTCCTGAATGATGAATGGTCAAAAGAGAAATTAAGAAAGAAATAAAAGTATCCTGAACTAAATGAAAAGGATAATACAACACAACAAAACCTCTGGGA
>NW_008343385.1:6579218-6579779 GCF_000622305.1 Nannospalax galili | reverse complement strand
TACAGAGCTATAGTCATAAAAACAACATGGTACTGGCACAAAAATAGACCCACAGATCAATGGAACAAAATTGAAGACCCAAATATGAGAACATGCAATTTCAGCCACCTGCTATTTGACAAAGGGGCCAAGAACATTCACTGGAGGAAAGACAGCATGTTCAGCAAATGGTGCTGGCAAAACTGGATCCCACCTGTAGAAGAATGAAACTAAACCCCTACTCTTTCACCTTGCACAAAAGTCAATTCCAAATGGATCAAAGACCTCAACGTAAAGCCCGAAAGTCTGAAACTGTTAGAAGAATCAACAAATGGGACCTCATTAAACTAAAAAGCTTCTGTACATCAAAGGAGGCAACCAGGGAAGCGAACAGAAAACCCACAGAATGGGAGAAAATCTTCACCAGCAACACATCTGACAGAGGTTTAATATCCAGAATATATAAGGAACTCAAAAAACAAAGAATCAAGAAAGGAAGTAACCCAATTTGAAGATTGGCTAAGAAACTCAACAGAGAGTTCTCAAAAGAAGAAATAAAGGTGGCTAAGAACATCTTAAAAG
>NW_008343385.1:6576785-6578179 GCF_000622305.1 Nannospalax galili | reverse complement strand
ATTACTCCTACAACCTACTGACAAATTATACATAGCAGATCAAGAAATATATGTCTAGGTAAGGTTTATCTGAGAACAACTGGTGTTTGCCCAAGATTTATCTACATGGCACACAGTAATTAAAAGTACCAGACTGGTGGAATTAACATTCTTTGATATTTAACAAACTTTGAGGCCTATACTCCTTTGAGGCTCCTTGCCCTCCCAGGTCGACTAGTTCCAGGGGACTATGAGCATCTCCCAACATGTCCTGTAACTGTGGTGGGTCACCTGTCCTCTTGATCAAGGAGGTCGAGGAGATCCCATGAGATGGACTTGAACCAGTGTCCAGTCTACAAAGAGGAGGGTCAACACAGAGGAAACATTTCCTCCACATGCTTCCAAGTGAAGCCAACCATGGTTCAGCAGGATCTTTGACTTATCTTCACATAGGCGGAACTGGTAAAAGAAAGGAGCCAGGGGCTCCTCCCAAGCCTATGTGACCCCTGAGGAACAGATTCTCAAACGACGTTAAGAGTAAAAATAAACTGGTTTATCTGGGCCAACTGTATAGCTTTAAACACGCAAAAGGAAAGTATAACCAAAGATTAAAGGGGCCAATATAATTTTTTAAGAGTCCATATGTATAGCTAAAGGCTACATAACAAGCAACAATGCCAGACAGGCGATACCTTCTTTTGAGTTGTTGGCCAGGGTGGCCCAATGGACTTCCAGATAGTAAGCCAGCATAGAAATGGGAAAATGAACAGCAGACCCCAATCAACAAATTAAAAAAAAAAAGTTTTATATTTCAGTATATTTCAGGAGGAAGCATAAAAATTTATGTCATGTTAATCAGTAGAGGTGATAAACATTACCTTTGAAATCTACCCGATGACTTTATAGACATACACAGGTGCCAAGGATCTAAGTGCAACCAATTATGACTAGTAATAATCAGATACATACAGATTAGAGACACAAGTGCCAATATCTCAGTGTTAGTAGCAAAAACAATGAGTCTTTCTGTAACAAACAGTTTATTTTAAAATGAAATGGAGATCTTTTTTAAAGGTTAAAAACTCATTCAATTTTATGTCTTACAGGGCCTATACTGAGTTCAATATTGTATAACTGTATTAATTCAACTGTGAACCTAAAAATTTACAGCCACTTTTGAAAGAGCTGTATTCTTGCTCTGGAGTGTGTTACTGAATATGTTAAAGCTATAATGAAATGCTTCTTCTAATCCTGTGGTTATTAAATTTAAAAAAAAACATTAAAAAAATAATAATTCTTCAAAGCATAAAAGTTTGCTCCTTAACAATTAATTAGTAGATGTGAAAGTACCATTGAAATCTACCTGATGACTTTATATCCATGCTCAGATGCCAAGGAGCTCAGAAAGTAACTGA
>NW_008343385.1:6574655-6576635 GCF_000622305.1 Nannospalax galili | reverse complement strand
TCATTTAATTTTATGTCTTATAGGGTTTATACTGAGTACAATATTGTATAACTGTATTAATTCAACTGTAAACCTAAAAATTTACAGCCAATTTTGAAAGAGAGGCATCTTAGTTCTGGAAATTGCTATTGACCATGTCAATGCTGTTGTAATGAAATGCTTCTTCTAATTATGTGGTTATTAAATAAATAATTAAAAAAAACCTACATGCTACTAAATCTGAAAATCTAAAAGAAGTGGATGGATATCTGAAATCACGGGAACTACGAAAGTTAAACCAAGAAGAGATCAACAGTTTAAATAGATCCATAACATATAAGGAAATTGAAACAGTAATACAAAGGCTCCCAACTAAAAAAACCCCAGGCCCAGATAGATTTACAGCAAAATTCTATTAGACATTTAAAGATGACCTCCAACCAATACTACTTAAATTATTCAAAATGAGAGAAGCAGAAGGAGAACCCCCAAATTCCTTCTACAAATCCAGCCTCACTTTAATACCCAAACCTGGTAAAGACACAACCAAAAAAGTAAACTATAGACCCATATCCTTAATGAACATAGATGCAAAAATTCTCAACAAAATATTTGCAAACCGCATACAGACACACATCAGAAAGATCATTCACCATGATCAAGCAGGCTTTATCCTAGAGATGCAAGCCTGGTTCAATATACGCAAGTCAATAAATGTCATTAATCATATAAACGGACTCAAAGACAAAAACCACATTTGTCATCTCAACAGATGCAGAAAAGGCTTTTGACAAAATTCAGCATGTATTTATGTTCAAAGTCCTAGAGGGAATTGGACTGGAGGGAACATCTCATCATAATTAAAGCTATATACAACAAACCCACAGCCATTCTCTAAATGGAGAAAAACTGGCAGCATTCCCATTAAAATCAGGAACCAGACAAGGATGTCCATTATCTCCACTCCTTTTCAACATAGTGCTTGAAACTCTTGCTAGAGCAATAAGACAGGAGAAGGAAATTAAAGGAGTACTAACTGGAAGAGGTCAAACTATTACTTTTTTGTAGATGATATGATATATATGTAAGAGATCCCCAAAGGTTCACCACAAAACTCCTAAAACTGATCAACACTTTCAGTATAGTGGCAGGTTATAAAATCAATCTACAAAAATCAGTAGCCTTTCTATATAGCAATAACAAGCAATTGAAGAAAGAATGCAGGGAAATGGTCCCATTCACAATTGCTGCAAAAAAAAATTAAATATCTTAAATAAATCCAAAGACACCAAAGATCTCTACAATGAAAATTTTAAATCAATAAAGAGATTAAGGAAGACACCAGGAGATGGAAGGACTACCCATGCTCATGGATTGGAAGAATTAATATTGTAAAAATGACCATCCTACCACAAGCAATATATAGATTTAATGCAATCCAAACCAAAATCCCCATGACATACTTCACAGAATTAAAAAAAAAAAGTCCTTAAATTCATATGGAAGCACAAAAGACCCTGTATAGCCAAAGCAACCCTGAACACAAAGAGCAACTCTGGGGGATTACTATACCAGATTATACTATAGAGCTATAGTCATAACACAATGGAGGAAAGACAGCATCTTCAACAAATGGTGCTGGCAAAACTGGATCTCCACCTGCAGAAGAATGAAGCTAGATCCTTATCTTTCACCTTGCACAAAAATCAACTCCAAATGGATCAAAGACCTCAATGTGCAACTGGAAACACTGAAACTATTAGAAGAAAATAGTTACAGTAACTTACAAGATGTAGGTGTAGGAAAGGATTTTCTAAATCGGACAAAAGTTGCTCAGGAATTAAGGTCAGCAATCAACAAATTTAGTTTAATCAACCTCATTAAAAAGCTTCTGTACAGCAAAAGAAACAATAAAAAAAGTGAAGAGAAAACCCACAGAATGGGAACAAAATCTTCACCAGTGACACATCTGACAGACGTTTATATATATAAATACGTAAA
>NW_008343385.1:6544307-6574593 GCF_000622305.1 Nannospalax galili | reverse complement strand
ATCTAAACAGAGTTCTCAAAGGAAGAAATAAAGATGGCTAAGAAACATCTCAAAAATGTTCAACATTGTTAGTAATTAGGGAAATGTAAATTAAAACCACCCTAAGGTATCACCTTACTCCAATGAGACTGGCTTGGATCAAGGTAACAAATGATACCAAATGCTGGCGAGGATGTGGAGAAGGGGAACGCTCATTCACTGCTGGTGGTATTGCAAACTTGTGCAACCTCTATGGAAAACAGTGTGGAGAACTCTTAAACTAAAAATAAACCTACCATATGACCCGGTTATACTACTCCTTGGCATATACCCAGAGGACCCATCCTATTGTAGAGACACTTGTACACCCCTGTTTGTTGCTGGTCTTTTCACAACGGCTAAGAGATGGAAGCAACCTAAGTGTCCCTCAGCTGATGAGTGGTTAACAAAAATGTGGTCTATTTACACAATGGAGTTCTAGTCAGCAGTGAAAAGAGATGAAACAATGAAATTTGCAGGTAAATGGATGGAACTAGAAACTGTTATACTAAGTGAAGTAACACAGACTCAGAAAAACAAATGATGTGTGTTCTTCCTCATATGTGGATCCTAGCGCCAAATCCTTTTAAATTCCAGGTCCTTTTAATAAGATGATGCTATACAGCAATCCCTTCTTGCATGAAATAACTACCATCATTACGACTTCAGCTGAGCCCGATCACTAAACATCATCACAACTGGGCTTGTTGATGGTTGTGCTCATTCATTAAAAGAGGGCCAAGCACGGTCATTGGACCCTCACCAGAGTATCCAGCCACTCTTTCCAGCCAACTGTATGTAATCTGGCCCTAATCACAGATGGCCTGCTGGATTTAGGAAGGCCAAAGTAAACATCTGGGAAGGCTAGGAAGAGAAGGCATGGCCGATGGTGGGTAAAGGCTTTCCAGTGTGCATACCCTCAGGTCATACATAGACTTCAGCAACCCCTCAGTTATCTTAGTAACTAAACTCAACAAATTCACTGGTTTCTCAGTAAAACTTTAATCAAACATTGGCTTGACATTAGAACCTTCAAAGGGAATAAATGTTGCTTAGCATCCCCAGGAAAAGAAGTCTAACAACAGATGGAGAATTTATTTGTTAATGCTATTATGTCTCATAATTAAAACATTGCCTTGCATGGGACTAATCAGGGCCTTCAGGGGATAGAGCATCACCTGTATATTAGAAAGTGACCATCTTTGAGGTAACTTGGTCATTACGAAGAAAGTTAAGTAAGCTGAACAACCTATGATGAAATGTCAGGATGAGACAAAAATAATATATCCATAATCTTAAAATTTCTGTGGTCATAGTATAGTCAACTAGTTTAAGGAACAAAATATTTATCTAGTCAAGGATAAACCTGAAATATTTGGTTTTTTACCCAAGTCTTATGTACACAGCATATGATAATTAAAAGTGCCATACTGGTGGAACTAACCTTATCAGATGTTTAATAGCCATACTTTGAGGCCTATACTAATGTGGTCAGAGGGACTTAAACGATAGTTTTTGCCCCTTGCCCTTCATGGTTGACTAAGTTCCACAGGACTATGGAACAAGTTCCAGGGGACTATGGAACATCTCTCAAAATGTCCTGTAAATGTGGAGTCACGTGTCCTCTTGTTTAGGGGGGACATGGAGACCCCACGAGATCGACTTCAACCAGTGTCCAGTCTATAAAGAGGAGGGTCAACTTAGAGGAAACATCTCATTCATGCTTCCAAGTGAAGCCAGACATGGTTGAGCAGGACCTTTGACTTATCTTCACATAGATGGAACTGGTAAAAGAAAGGAGCCAGGAGCTCCTCCCAAGCCCATGTGACCCCTGAGGAACAGATCCTCAAATGACCTTAAGTGTAAAAATAAATTGATTTATTTGGGCCAACTGTATGGCCTTAAACATCTAAAAGGAAAGTATAACCAAAGAGTAAAGTCGTTAGTATATTTAAGAGGTCAAGGAATTACACTTCCCAGATATTAGGCTTAAGTCTATATAAAAAGTATTTAGACAATTATTTCTCATTGATGATTTTCTTCCTAACCAGAAAGTGATGCTCAGATGTAAGACTTCAAATCTTGGTATCCAATACTGTAATGCCCACCTGTAGCTAAGCTCCCTAGAACAACCAGCTATTGTTCTAAAATGATGGATAAATTTGTTTTCTCCCCCTATCTAGAAGCCTTTGAGAGGGAACTGACACTGATTCTAACCACTCCAACAGCTATCAAAATACCTGAAAGCAAATTCTGAATCCACTGAAGGGGTATTCTAATTGCCTCACCCTGTGTCCCTGTTCAGCATGGAAGAAGCCAGAGCAGTCTGTGTCCCTATTCCCCATTGGCAATTTGGGTAACCTCTTCAGAGGATGGTGTGATAAGAATGGGAGGTAGGAATTGGCTAGGCACTTAGGGTAAAATGATTCCAAAGAAAAGTAGCCAGTTTCTTGACTAAAGTCCAAAATGTCTTTGGGCCTCTTAGCAACATACTCTGTTCCAAAGGCCAAAAATGTCGACGGTATTTGGGAGCTTGTATCTAATCCTTAGATTTTAGGGTTCCCTCTTCAGAGGGGGGAATGTTAGAATAGCCAAAATCCCCATAAAAATAAATAAATAAATCAAAGAAGAAAGAGTATGTGAAATTATCAGAAAAAAGTGATGGGGAGATATGGGAGGAGCTGGAGGGGAGGGAGTGGGCATGGATTTGAGCAAAACACCTTATATACATGTATGAAATTCTCAATAATTTTATTTATGTAAATAAACAAAGAAAAATATTCTAATTTATTTAGTATTTAAAAAATTATTTTATGTGTATGAGTGTTTGCCTGCATGTACATAAACGTACCACGTGCAATCCTGCTGCCCAAAGAGGCCAGAGGAGAGTGTTGGATTCCCTGGAACTGTACAGATGGTTGTTAGCTGCCATGTGGTTATTAGAAACTAAACCCAGGCCCTCTGCAAGAGCACCAAGTGCTCTTAACTGCTAAGCCATTTCTTGCAATGCCCAGGGAGGCCAGAAGAGAGATTCTGATCCCCTGAAACTGGAGTTACAGATAGTTGTTAACTGCTATATATGGGTACTGGGGATTTGAACCTGGGTCTTCTGCAAGAACAGTGTGTGCTCTTAACCACTGAGCATTCTCTTCAGCCCCTATGGAGCATTTCTTTCTCTCTCTCTTTCTTTCTTTCTTTCTTTCTTTCTTTCTTTCTTTCTTTCTTTCTTTCTTTCTTTCTTCTTTCTTTTTTGGTCTTTTTGATAACAGGGTTTCCCAGTAGCCCCAGATGGCCTGAACTCACTATGTAGAAACAGGCTGGCCTGGAACTCACAGAGCTCCACCTGTCTCTGTCTCCCAAGTGCTGGGATTAAAGGCATGCACCACCATGTCAATTCTTTGGCACCAAGAAATATATGCTAAAGAACTATTTCTCTTTTTAAAAAAAATCTTTTTGGGGGCCGGACAGATTGCTCAGTTGAGATTGCTGTTCTTGCGGAGGACCCAGGTTTTGTTCCCAAAATGTACATGGCGGTTCACAGCCCGCTGTAACTCCAATTTTGGGGGATCCAGCACCCTCTTCTGGCCTCTGTGGGCACCAAGCAAGAATATAGTATACATAGATGTAGGCAAAACACTTATACACATAAAAATAAATCTTAAAAATGAAACAAAATAACTTCTACAGTCTCTCACACAAAAAGCATGCATATGGCATGGAGATGTAACCTGCAGGGTAATGCCATGGATTCTTGAATGAAAAGACTGGTATGGAATCCAGCTCTACCTTGGGCAAAGTATTTTATCTTTTGGAATCTTGGATTTTTCAACGATTAATTGTAGATATAGCAGCCTTCTCACAGGATTGCTGTAAAGATTAAATGAGTTAATAGATGTAAATACTCAAATAATTTTTTATGGGGGGTCTTTTTGAGACAGGGTCTCCCCGTAGCCTCAGTTGACCTGGAACTCACTATGCAGAGCAGGCTGGCCTTGAACTCAGAGATCTGTCTGCCTCTGCCTCCAGAGTGCTGGGACTAATGGCATGTGCCACCATGCCTGGCTTTCAAATAAATAATTAAAAACAGTATTTATTATTTTTTTGCATGTATGAGTATATTAACTGCATGTATGTAAATGCACCCATGTCATGTAATCCCCATGGAGGTCAGAAGAGGGCACTGGATTCCTCAGAACTGCCGTCACAGATGGTTGTTAGCCACCATGTGGGTGCTGGGAATTGAACCAGAGTACTCTAAAAAAAGAGCAGCCAGTGTTCTTAACTGCTGAGCCAACTCTCCAGCTCCATAAACACATAATTTAAAAAATTTATTTTTTTTGTGTGTTATCTTTACGAGTGATTTGCCTGCATGTATGTAAGTGTATCACAAAGTGTAATGCCTGCAGAGGACAGAAGAGTGTGTCAGATTACCTGGAACTGGAGTTCCAGATGATTATTAGCCACCATGTGGGTGCTGGGAATCAAACTGGGGTTCTCTGAAAGAGCAGCAAGTGTTTTTAATGCTGACTCACCTCTTCAGTTTCACAAATACATTATTATGTTTTATTTTGATTTTTCTGAGGCAGAGTCTTGCTATGAAACCCTGGCTGGCCTGTATTTGCTAGGTAGCCCAAGCTGGCTTTGAACTCTTGGCAATGTTCTGCTTAAGCCTTCCAACAGCTAATACTATTACAAGGGTACAACACTACACATGGTGACATTGATAAAGCTGAAAGAAAAAAACAAGGGGCTGGAGAGATAGTTCAGCAGTTAAGAGCACTGGCTGCTGAACCCACATGGCAGTTAACCTACATCCTAAACTCCAGTTCTGGGGGACCCAAAACCCTCCTGTGGCTTCCGCAGGCACCATGCACACAAGTGTACACTTATATACATGCTGGCAAAAAACTCATATGCATAAAATAAAATTAAACAATCAAAAAAAAAAAAAAGAAAAAAAGAAAATAAATGCTCACGTTCCCACTGTCTGACAACATAAAAATCATCCAGGTGACCCAATTCAATCACAGACTTACTTTCTTCTCTCCAGAAATAAACATTTTACATTTCATGCTGATCATTCCTTGCTCCTTCTTCAAAGGTAATCAAAACATAATAAGTAATATGTGAAGTTTAGTTTGTAAAATAAGAAATCTGAAGTTAAATGTTTTCAAAAGTGACATGATAGAAGGAGAGAACCAACTTCTCCAAATTGTCCTCTGAATGTTCGCTGTGACATAACTGCCCCTCACCCCCAATTTTAAAACAAAAATCAAGACGTCTATATTAGAAATTTGGATATAAAATGTACGAACTTACCCGAAAGACCTTTTTGCTTGTATTATTATTGTTTTGCCATCCTGACTGCTCAAGTTTGACCAGATTGTTGAATTTTTGGTTCACATCTTCTACCTGTTAATAAATGCCCAAGTTCATCAGATTAATACTAACTACATTAAAAAACCAAAGCTTTTTTGGGGGTGGCAAAGGGGAAGAGTGGTTTGTTTTAAGACAGGGTCTCCCTATAGCCCCAGCTGGTCTGGACCCCAACCATGTAAACCAGGCTGGCCTTGATCTCACAGATCTTCGTCTCACAGCTTCCCAAGTGCTGGGACTAAAGGCATGCATGACTGCCACACCCAGTCCAGAAACTAACCTGAAAAGGGAGACTAAGAACTAGTGAATTATTAAAATCAGTCCATTTTTTTTGGTGGCAGGGTCTTATGCAACTCAGGCTGATTCACAATTAGCTATAGCCCAGGATATACTTGAATTCCTGATCCTCCTGCTCTTGCCTCCCAAATGCTGTGTTTACAGGAATAAATCTCCATACCAGGCTTAAGTCACTGTTAATTGAGTGTTCAAATCAAGAATCTTTATGGTAAAATTTTTTATTGTCATTTGTGATCTCAAAATCTCTAAGATCTAGATAAAAGATGTCATATTTAGATAAGTCTCCTAGATTGTTTTTGATCACTAAAGGGGTTAAAAAAAAAGATTCTCATTATTTTTGTTTCTTAGGTTATTTTGGCAATTTTGCATAATGTTGCTATAAACAATTGTCCACAGATTTGTATATGAGCATAAGTTTTCAATTACTTGGTAAAATGCTCAGGACTGAAATCTCTAGGCCATATGGCAAGAGTATGTTTAGTTTTGCCAGAAACCACACAACTGTTCTGAAATGGACATGTCATTTTGCATTGTCACAAGCAGTGACTGAGGGTTCCTGTAGCTCCACATTCTGCTGTTCCTTACCAGCACTCTTGTTAGAGTTCTGTGATTTTGCCATTCATAGGTGTCTGTCTAGTGGCTATCTCATTGTGGTAATTGGTCATTTCTGGGCACAGGATCTTTTCATAAGTGTAGCTGCCATCTGTTTATTTTCTTTGCTAAGGCATCTGTTCAAGTCTTTTGCCCATTTTAAAAGCTGGGCTGTTCATTTTCACTCCTTTTCTTTTTTCTGGGATGGGGAGTAAGGTAGGGAACCCTACAAGTATCCAAATGCTGACATGGGGGAAGAGGGTATAATAACGATAGAACACTTCTCTGGCATAGGAAAGGCTGAGTTCAGTCCTCCGCACCACACACTAGAGGGCCAAAGGCCTTATATAAAATGCCATGCTATTTGCATATAATCTACATACATCTCTGTACAGTTTAAATCTTCTATAGATTATAATAGTGAATACAATGTAAATGGTATAGAAATAGTTTTCAGACTATATTGCTTAAGAATAATGACATCAGGGCTGGAGAAATGGCTCAGCAGTTAAGAGCACTGACTGCTCTTACAGAGGACCTGGGTTTGATTTCCAGCACCCACATGGCAGCTGCGAACTGTCCTTAACTCCAGTTTCAGAGGAATCCAGAGCCCTCTACTCACCTCTGAGGCACTGCATGACACAGGTGCACTCACTCGCATGCAAGCAATACACTCATACACATAAAATTAAAAAAAAAAACAAGACATCCAAAGTCTGTACATGTTCAGTACACACACTATTTTTTAAAGCATTTTTCAACCTATATCAAACGCAGAATCCTTGGATACAGAGGATCACGACACTACTTAGTAATAAAAATGTATAAAGTATAGAAACAAGCCACAATATGAATGGAACTCAAAAGCATCATATTAAGAAGCTAGATGTAAAAGGCCACATTTTGTAGGATTTTATATATGAAATATCAAAAGGTAAATCTACAGAGACAGTGCATTGTGACTGCCTGGGGCTGGAAGGGGACTTGGAATGGACTGAAAACAGACAGGATGGGTCACAGTGATATGACAAGATCGAGGTTATAATGATGGCTGTATAATGCCATAAATCTATTTTTAAAAATCAGTGAATTTAGCTGGGTGTGGTGGCGCATGCCTTTAATCCCAGCACTTGGGAGGCAGAGGCAGGTGGATCTCTGTGAGTCCAAGGCCAGCCTGGTCTACATAGTGAGTTCTAGACAGCTGGGGCTACAGGAAGACCCTGTCTCAAAAAAGACAAAAAAAAAGCAGTGAATTTGTACACTGAAGCTGCAAAACATATAAGTAATATCTCAATACCCTTTTTTAAAATTAAAAAGCAAAGCAAAAGCCTCTAGCAATCAACGTGGGATGGCTCTTACTTGCTAAACTGGGAAATGAATATCAATGAATAGCTGTAAATAAACTTTTTTTTGTTTGTTTTTTAGATTTTATTTATGTTTTATGTGTATGAGTGTTTTGCCTACACCAAGTTCATACCTGGTGCCCACAGAGGCCAGAAGAGGGCTTCAGATCCCAGGAGCTGGAGTTACAGATGGTTTTGAGCAACCATGTTGGGGCTAGGAACAAAACCATGGTCTGCAGTCTCTGATACATTCTTTTTTTTTTTTGTCTTTCTGAGACAGGGTCTCCCTGTAGCTCCAGCTGTCCTGGAACTATGTCAACCAGGCTGGCCTCGAACTCACAAAGATCCACCTGCCCCTGCCTCCCAAGGGCTGGGATTAAAGGCATACGCCACCACACCCAGCGATACATTCACTTCTAATAAATTCAGCAAGCTAGAAAATGTTCTCCCTCAACTACACTAATGACGTCCTCTATCACACAGCTCTACATTACATTATAATTTTATGCTGTTTTTCATGTTGCTAATGATCCTATTAACTCTTTTATTATCTCCTAATATAATGTCTGGCACACAACAGGAATTCACTAACTGAGCAGGCTCATTTCTCACATGAAGAATTAGATTATTCCAGAGCCTGTACCCTGATAGCATGGTAGAGAAGACAACAGCAGTCTACTGTGGTGCTTCGTAATAGCCACTTAGAACATCACAAGTAGCTCAACAGCTATTATCCCATTTTACTACTGTTGTTACATTCAAAAAGTCACAAGCTAATGTATTCAAAATACTTGACACATACCTGAAAACTAACCATATCCCAAAATCCATCCAGATCTGTACAGGTAGTTTCCTTTTCTCCTCGTTTATACTCGCAATCATCCACCAGTCCTTCAAACTGCTTGAATCTTTCCTTAATAAGGAGTCTTGTTTGACCAACTGCTGTGCGAATAAGATCTTTAGCTAAAGAAGATATGAAGTTATCAAAAGTTAAAAGATGAAACAGGACCTTCATAGCAAGCTAGCTAATGGAGACTCTGATCTAAATATCCTAAAACTTACAGAATCCAATTAGTTTTCTCATTAATTTCTATTTTATATGTATAAGTGCACTGCGTGTATAAATGCGCTCATGTCCTGCAATGCCTACAGAGGTCAGAAGAGGGTATTGGATCCCCTGGAACTGGAGTTACAGATGGTTGTTAGCCACCATGTGCGTACTGAGAATCAAACTTGGGTCCTCTGGAAGAGCAGTCAGTGCTCTTAACCACTGAGCCATCTCTCCAGCTTAGAACCCAATTTTTGTTGTTGTTTTTGGTCTTTTTGAGACAAGGACTCTCTGCAGCCCCAGCTGGCCTGGAACTTACTATGTAGACCAGGCTGGCCTTGAACTTTGAGACCCACATGCCTCTGCCTCCTGAGTGCTGGGACTAAAGGAGTGTGTCACCATGCCTGGCTTAGAATCAAAATTCTTAAGCAAAACAAAAAAATACCACTCACAAAATTTTGTCATACAAATATTGAGCAGTAGCTACTTGCTTCAACTGCCAGTAAAAATCAGCAATGCTGGTTCTCAAACATATACTACTTTACAATAAACGGCATTCCAGTTCTCGTTTTACAAGACTTCAACCTCAACTCGCTGCACAAAAACATCTAAGGACTTCATACTGACAGATGACTTTTTTATAAGTAACTTCCCTAAATTAACAGGACTAAGGAACTTAACAGAAAATTGTTTCCATATCAATTTAGATACTCTTCATTCAGAAAATATATTTATATATAATTAAATAATTCTAGACATATAGTCACATTAAGATAATAAAATACACAAAAGTTTTATACTTCTTTAGTACAAAGATATTAGGGAATAGATGTTGAAAAAAATTCTTGCTATTTTGAATAATAATGAAACTACAAACTTGGACAACATTAGAGTTTTGTTTTTGAAATGAGTATGACCACATTAAGAGAGATAAGGGCTGAAGATATAGTTCAGTGGTAGGGCGTGCATAAGGTCCTAGGTTCAAGCCCTGGACTACAAAACCTTCTTTCAAAAACAAAACAACACAATAATAACAAAAAAAAAGAAACAAAGTTAAGATTAAAAAAGAAGTTTTCTCACCATCATCAGGAATATCCAAGTCAAGCTTCCTGTCCCACTCAAGGCAGTGTGAGGTTAACTTGTCAGTTTCCGATTGGAGGATGTTTCTAAAATTATGACATACCCTTCAGTTTTTTATTTTTATTTTTTTATTTTAAAACAAGTTTGTTTATTCAGCAACAATGGTACATTTAAGTAT
This sequence comes from Nannospalax galili, assembly GCF_000622305.1. Classification (NCBI taxonomy): domain Eukaryota; kingdom Metazoa; phylum Chordata; class Mammalia; order Rodentia; family Spalacidae; genus Nannospalax; species Nannospalax galili. Next base: position 6,564,662 of record NW_008343385.1, on the reverse strand, counting down.
TTCCCATGTTAGTATCAGCATTAGCATTCTGACACTTTGATATGTAGTATTAGGCAGGTTTAAAACAATGGAATACTTACACAAAAAAACCAAAACAGGTACAATAGCAATTTCTAAGAATTGATACATAAGTATTAATGAACTATAACATATTAAAACCCATGAAACATTTCCTATCTAAAACATACATGGATAGATGATGCCAAGAACCTACTTATGAAGTAAACACTTCTAACTTGTTCTTTCTTCAGAGGCTGCCTGAAGTACAAAATTCCTTAGTGTGTAATAGGTACTGTGTGTAATAGGTACTGTGTGTAATAGGTACTGTGTGTAATAGGTACTGTGTGTAATAGGTACTGTGATACTGTCCTCAGAACTAAGGACAAGCCAACCAAGAGCAAGTTGATTAAAGTGATAGGGCCTTTGCTAGGTGTGGTGGTGCACATCTGTAATCCCAGGATGGGAAGGAAAAGGCAGGAGGATCACTGCAGTGAGCTCCAGTCAGCCAGGGCTACGTAGTGAGAGCCTAACTCAAAAGGGGGCAGGGCAAGGAGGGAAATTCTAACAATAAGGATGAATCTTAAGAATACTATGCTAAATGAAATAAACTAGTCATAAAGATAAATACTGTCCTGGTGTGGTGGTACATGCCTGAAACCCCAACACTCAGAAGGCTGATCAAGAAGATCTCTAGTTCAGTCCAGGACAGCCTGGGCTATACAATCAGACTCTGCCCTTAAAAATAAATACATACATACATACATACATACATAGGGCTTGGCATGGTGCTACGTGCCTTTAATCCCAGCAAGGGCAGGCAGATCACTAGTGAGACCCTGTCTCAAAAAAACAAACAAACAAACAAAAAAAGGGCAAATACTGTGATACTATTTAATTAACTATATGATATATCTAGTGTAGAAAACAAAACAAAACAGACAGACAGAAACTAGAATGGTGTTTGCCAGGGGCTATTAGGAGGAATGAGGATTTATTGTCTAATGGATGTGGAATTTTAGTTTTACAACATGACGGAGGTTATGGACATAGATGTAGTGATGGGCACACGATGCTATGACTATTAATGCATGACAATAAACTGAATATTTAAAGTGCTTAGGTGGTAAGCTTTATTATGTATAGTTTACCACAACAAAATATTAGGAAAAATATCTCCACAAACCAAGATTAAAAAAAACAAGAAGGGGAAGAACAATGACCGTCACAGATACCCTACCAGGAAAACCTCAGGACAGTTTTTCCTTTTTCTTCTTTTTTTTTTTTTAGACAGGGTCTCCCTGTAACCCCAGCTGGCCTAGAACTTGCTATGTAGACCAGGCTGGCCTTGAACTCATATAGATCCACCTGCTTCTGCCTCCCGAGTGCTGGGATTAAAGGCGTGAGCTACCACACCCGGTTCCTTTTTCTTTTGAGACAGAGTCTCAGTATGTAGCTCAGGAGAGTCTCAAATTTGAGAGCCTCCCAAGTGCTAGGATTATAAGCATGCACCACACCTGGCTCAGTTTTGGTTTCCTCAAAGTTTGAGGGGTTAAAGAGATGGCTCAGTGGTTAAAGCACCTGCTGCTCTTGCAGAGTACCTAGGTTTAGCTCCCAGCACCCACATGACAGTTAAAACCCATCCTTAACTTCAGTCTCCTTCCAGGAGACTGGATGCCGTCTTCTGGCTTCCAGACACCAGGTATACACATGGCACACTTACATATGTGCAAATAAAACACTCATACGCATAAAATAAAAATAAAATCTTAAGAAAAGTAGCTGAGCATGTCTTTAACTCTGTGAGTTTGAGGCCAGCCTGGTTCACGTGTCGCGAGTTCCAGGTCAGCTGGGGCTGGAAAAAAATAAAAAAATAAAAAAATAAAATAAAATAAAATTTAGGGCTAGAGATGTAGCTCAGTGACACAGCACTTGCCTGGCAAAAACAAGGCCCTGAAATGGGTTTGATTCCAACCAATTAAAAAAAGAAAAAGAAAACATGTTAGTTGAAAAACCTAAAATCAGAATGAATGAAGTAACAAGAAAGGAGGCCTGGCTTAGCTCTGACATTACCAACTCCACAAACTGTTCATTACCTTAATGACTCAGTGTCAGAACACAATTGACTAGCTAATCTCTAGAAGCGCTTATATTTGAAATACTTCACTATAGAAACAATTCAAGTGGTTCTCAACACAAACTACTCATTAAAAAGAGATGAGGGGCTGGAGAGACAGCACAGCAGTTATGAGCACTGCCGCTCTTGCAGAGGATCCGGGTTCAATTCCCAGCACCCACATAGCAGCTGCGAACCATCCTTAACTCCAGTTCCAGGGGAATCTGAAGCCCTCTTCTGACCTCCTCAGCATTGCACAACACGGGTGCACTCACATACATGCAGGCAATACACTCATACACATAAAATAAAAATAATAAATTTAAAAAAAAAAAAAAAAGATGATTAAGACAATAGGAAGATATTTGTTACAACCATATCTGGGTTCTGGGAACAGAACCCGAGTCCTCTGCAAGAGCAAGTGGTGCTCTTAACTGCTGAGCCATCACTCCAGGCCCTATTTGTTTTAGTTTTCTTTGGGGGGGATGTCTTTTTGAGACAAGATCTCCCCATAGCCCTAGCTGGCCTGGAACTCACTATGACCAGGCTGGGAACTCACAGAGATCTGCCTACCTCTGCCTGGCTATTTTATTTTTTTAAAGTCATGATGTCATACATCCCAGGCTGGTCTTAAACTTGCTATGTTGTCAAGAAAGACTTGAACTTCTGATTTTGCTTCCACCTCCTGAGTGCTAGGGTTATAGGGCTTTGTGGATGTTAGGCAAGTACTCATCAATTACCTTACATTCCCAAACCCTCATTATATATTTCATGTAAAAAATTTTAAAAGCATGCAAGATATTTTCTTTTCAGCTTTGACTTTAAGTAACAATCTGAACCCTACGCTTATGTCCATCAACCGAGTCCTACCAAACTGTGGTAGAGAGTATAACTGGATACTATGCACCAACATGAGAAAGCTCTCCAGGTGCTAAAACAGAATTTCTTCAGCATTTAACATTAAATGACAAAAAAAAAAAAAAAAAAAAAAAAACCCTAAACCAAGGAAGAGTACTGTTTATGTTTTTAAGAGAAAAAAAAGTAAACATCTGTCTGCATGTGCATTATTTATCTCTGGAAGTGTTCACAAAAAATAATTAACATCTACTTCCATGGAGGGTTTAAACTATGGGGTTTAGACACTTACTCATTTTCTTCTGAATAGAAACCACATTATAGTTAAAATTGCAAACTGATACTCAGACCCTGTCTCAAAAAAGCCAACAACAACAACAAAAAAAAAACAACAAAAATTACAAAATGAAAATCACCCAAAACCAGTCTTTACCCACTTACTATATTATTTATGCATTAAATTAGCATTTTATTTTGGGTTTAAATGTCTATATATTAATGTAAAACTCTCATGGTAGAACAGACAAACCTGAAATATGGCACATCATGCTGGGGTTGAGACATCTGACCATTTACTTCAAGTGATGTGACTTCTTTAATCGAAAGGCAATTTGAATCTTTAGTAGTAGCTTCTTTTTGATTTAAGCCATGTTCTAAGAATTAAAGAACACATTACATATATAACTTAAAGCAGTGATTCCTAAAATGACATTCCTCACAAAAAGATATTAAAAATCCTTCAGTTTGATCAATGTTGAATTTTAAATTTTATTTCTGCCTTAACCATTTCAATTACATCTAATATGGCTGTCAATATGTGGATGTATGTGTTTGTGCATATGCTTCTGGAGGCCAGAGGTCAACCTGTCATGTTATTCCTCAGGCAATGTCCACCCATTCTTTTTTGAGACAGGCTCTGTTACTGGTCTGAAACGTGCCAAGCAAGCAGCCTAAGTGGGCCTGTCTTTGCCTCCCCGGTGTTGGATTACAAGTGCATGCCGCAACATCAAAATGTTTTTTTTTAAATTTTTAAAAATATAGTTTCCAGAGATAGAACTCAGATTCTCATGATTTGGAGGCAAGCACTTTTTGACAGAGCTATCTCCCCAGACCTTGTCAATATTTTTCATCTCCTCACACTGTTTTCTCTTTCCCCTCAATCTATAGTTTTCATTCCAGCTTTCTTTCTCCAAATATCCTTATCCACATTTCCCCGTTTTTCTTCAGACCCTGGTCATATCTGTGAACTACATGGTAAAAATGTGCTTGCTCCACACAAAGTTCTGTCAAAGTAAAATCTCAAATTAAAATACTGCACCTTTACCACAAACTGCGGCAGAGTCCAAAGCACATTGTAATTTATTTGAATCTTGCTGTACTGTACCAGTAGAGTAAGTTATAGATTTTCGCACCAAGAATTCTTTTGTTGCCTCTTGAGTTATATCACTAAAAACAGAAAAAAAAAAACATACTTCGTGAAAACATGAATTCCATACATAGGTAACTGAAGAATTTCAAAAGTATGTTGTTTTTAAAAACCTAGACTATTATAACTGTATTAATTCAACCGCGAACCTAAAAATTTTATAGCCACTTTTGAAAGAGATGTTATATTTGCTCTGGAAATTGTTATTGAGTATGTTAAAACTGTAAAGAAATGCTTCTTCTAAAAAAAAAAAAAAAAAAACAAACCACAAAACCTAGAATATTTTCTTTCCCTCTTTTTTTGAGACTAGGTCTCATTATGTAGCTCACAGAGGTGTTTTTATTTAATATATTTCTATTTAGTGACTCATAGGTGCAGTACAGTTTGAGGCACAAATGGACAGACTAATGAACAAAATTAAAGGCCTGGACTTCCTGAAGTGGATTCTGTGTCTTGGGGTAGGATGGTAAATAAATAAGACATGAATCTATATTACATCTACCTAGTGGTAACAGGCTGCAAAAAAAAAAAAAAAAGTAAATAAAGCAAAGTAAAGGAACCACACTATATAGAAATGGGCTCAGAAAGACCTAAAGAAAGAAATAGATCAGAGATGAGGGAAAAGAGAATAAGACAAGGGACAAGTGTGCCAGGATGCCTCTTCTGGGACTGGCTCTTTGCAGCAAGTCTTTACAATTTAACTCTTGCACAGCCTAGTAACCAAGTTACTTTTGTAATGTAGGGTTGTGTACTCACTCTGATTACATACTGTGTACTCAGCTTGTTTAGAATTAACTGACCCTTAAGAATAACATAATTAAAGGCATATGCTGGGCATGGTGACACATGCCTTGGAGCCCAGTACTCGGGAGGCAGAGGCAGGTGGATCTCTGTGAGTTCCAGGCCAACCTGGTCTACATAGCAAGTTCCAGGCCAGCTGGGGCTACAGGGAGACCCTGTTTCAAAAAGACCAAAACAAAGAATAACATTATCAACCCTACAGTGCTTTGTAATGCAAATGCCATTAACTCTTACAAGCTAAGCTGAATGCACAGTATTGACCACATACCATGTTCCCATTTCTCCCTCATGACTCATTTATGCCCGACTTAGAGCAATGTATGCCTGTGTAAAGTCTGGTAGCTGGACTTAAGAGCCCCGCTGAAAGCAGCAATGATGTTGAAAACAATGTGACCCCAACAAGAAATGTTAGAAGCAACATGTGGGCATAGGTTGCTAACATCTGTTTGTGGTTTTGTATGCTGGTTCTGTATGCAGTTCTGAGTCAGTAAGGTCAGAAAGACAACTTCCTCTTTTGTAGAACTCTTATCAAACACTGCTCATTCCTTTCCTATACCTTGTCTAATATCCTGTTTGATAAAAAGAAACGACATCTTCTGTTACAAGACAGTAAGAGAATAGTTCTGAGAAAAATCTTAGTACTTCAGAACAGATCAGGTTCATTCTTGGTTTACAAAACTCAAAGTTAGATAAAACCCTGTCTTACGAAGTGAGCTCTCTGCCACTGAGCCACTGTTTTCTGACCACAACATCTTGCTACGTAGCTGGGACTGGCCTCAAACTCTCAATTCTCTTCCTCAGATTCACAAATGACTTTCTATCTTTTTACAATGTTTATTCTAGGTGGGAAAAATTTAAAAAGCATTCATAGAAATAGCCATCTTCATTAAAGAACTACAATAGGATTCAAAGATACTGAAATTTTTGTTGTTTTTTTTTGTTCTTTTTGAGACAGGGTCTCCCTGTAGCCCCAGCTGGCCTGGAACTAACTCACTATGTAGACCAGACTGGCCTTGAACTCACAGAGATCTGCCTCCCTCAGCCTCCAGAGAGCTGGGATTAAAGGCATGCACTACCATCTCCAGCCAATGAAAATCTTTTAATGGAAGATAAAACACTCAATAGTCTTGGATGCTACTGAGTCATTTCTAATAATTTGTTGCTAGCTGGTCTTTGCAAAAGAACTTTGCCTTTAATTAAAAAAAATTCCAGCTGCCCCCTCCCCAACTTTGCAAATTATTTCCTGTTGATAAAGGAAGTTTTCTGAAAGGAAGGCAGGCAAAGAAAGCAGAGAGATCCTATTTAAACAAGCTACAGTATCGTGGCAATTCTCTTCTTATAAAAAATTTACTTTGGGGCTAGAGAGATGGATCAGCAGTTAAAAGCATGTGTTCTTCCAGAGAGCCAGAGTTCAATTCCCAGCACCCGTTACTGGGCAGCTCACAACTCCAGCTCTGGGAGCACTTGATGCCTCTGGCTTCCTCAGGTACCTGCATACACATACATCCTTATACACATCCACAAAATTTTAAAAAATCCTTAAAAAACTTCAGTTCAAGCTGGGTGTAGTGATATAAGCCTATATCCTAGCACTGAAGAAGCTGAGGCAGCCTAGGCTACATAGTATCTTATCACCACAAAAATAGTTTTTCTAGGAACTAAGGATATAGGCTTAGTAGCACAGTGGTAGAGCACTTATCTAGCATACACAAGACCCTAGGTTCAATCTCCAGCAGTACAAATATCTCAGTAAATAATTTTTAAGGGCTTATAACCCTTAAAGCTACTTATTAAAAGCAACAATCAACAAGTTATACTGAAAAAATTCATAGAAAATATCAAAACTATTAAAGACATTGCTATAGTCATCTGAAGAACTTTTCTCAAAAGAACAAATTTTTGTGATTTATAATTAGCACACTAAATTAAAAACATAGTGCAAAGGAGGGAAAAAAAGCACAGGCAAATCTAAGAAAGGCCTCTGTTACCCTTTTTAGTAAAGTGTATCATTAAGATTATTTGTGTGTGTTTAAAGATTCTGTCTTACTCTGGTTTCACAGGGTTCCAGTCATAACTGGGTGTCAAGAAAGCACTGGCACTTCGAGGAGTCATGGGTGCTACTTGATAGGTCTTCAGACCATCCAGTGGCTGAAACACAAAATCCTTAGGTGCAAAGGAGACCTTCCTTTTCATTTTTGCAGGATTTGTCTTCAGTACATTTTCCATTTCTGATAAGACTTCATCTGGATCCATTCCATTTGTTACACTGGTTTGTGAATCCAAAGTATTTTCATCATTGACTTTAGAAGAAATGACCTAGGCATAAACAAACAGAACAGAGCTGGAATTTCTCTTCTAAGAATGCATTCAACCTTTATCTTGTTTTTAAAAAGTTTGAAAATGTGATAGCTTATATTGATTGTAAGTTTGGCGGATAGAATTATCCTGTGAGAGGTTATCTAGATTAGATTAAATATGGTGGGTAGCACCATTCCTGTAGACTGAATAAAAAAGAGAAAGTGAGCACAGGCCTTCACTGCTCTCTGCCTCCTGGCTGCCTATGCAATGTGACCAATAACCTCAAGTTCCTGTCATGATGGACTATTAGTATCAACAAAAGTGAGCCAAAAATATATCCTTGCTGGGGCTGGAGATGGCTAAGTGGTTAAGAGCACTGACTGCTCCTGCAGAGGACCTGGGTTCAATTCCCAGCACCCACATGGTAGCTATGAACTGCCCTTAACTCCAGTTCCAGGGGAAGCCGAAGCCCTCTTCTGACCTCTGTGGCATTGCATGACACAGGTGCACTCACATACATGCAGGCAATACATTCATACACATAAAATAAAAATAATAAAATATTTAAAAACATACACACACACACATACACACACCCTTGCTCCCTTAAGTTGCTTTTGTTCAGGGTACTTTATCACAGCAACAGGGAATGTAACTAAGATAACATCTGATGTACATAATGGGATAAAAAATAGATACAATTAAAAATATATTCATGAACTCAGAGGACTGGGTATACTAAACTACTGCTATAATTCAGAGAGAACCAACCTTTATTTATTTACTTTATTTATTTATTCTTGGTCTTTTTTGAGACAGAGTCTCCCTATAGACCCAGCTGGCCTGGAACTCACTATGTAAACCATGCTGGCCTTGAACCCACAGACATCTGCCTGCACAGGCCTGGGATTAAAGGTGTGTGCAACCATGCCCAGCTAGAGAGCCAATCTTTATTAAAGGAACAAGTTACACCTTGTAGATATTAGAACAAATTAACATATACTGAAACTGGGATGGGGCTGGAGAGATGGCTCAGCAGTTAAGAGTACTGGCTGCTCTTGCAGAGGACCAGGGGTCGGTTCCCTGCACCCACCTGGCAGCTAACAACCATCTTCCAATGTCCTCTCTGCCCTCTGTAGGCAGTGCCTTCATGTGGTGCACTTACATACATGCAGGCAAAACACTCATACACAGAAGTAGGAAAAAAAAAAATCAACTAACATACACACCTTTTTAACAAAATTACATGGATAATCACTATGGCTTGAGAATCAGAAATCTAATATTAGATGACACCTATTCTAGAAGACCAAATCTTTAAAAAAAAAAAAAAAATCTTAGATTGCTGAGCATGGTTACACATACCTTGATCCTAGCACTCCCTGAAGTCCCAATTGGCCTAGAATTCACTATATAGACCAGGCTGGCCTCTACCTAACAGAGATCTCCCTAATTCTGGGATCAAAGGTGTGCACTACCATGCCTGGCTCCTGGATAAGAATTTTTTTTTTGGGGGGGGGGCGGGGCTTTTTGAGACAAGGTCTTCCTGTAGTTAGATAGCCTGGATTCACTATGGAGACCAGGCTGGCCTCGAAATCACAGAGATCCACCTGCCTCTGCCTCCAAAATGCTGGGACTAAAGGCGTGCCCAGCCCTGGATAAGAATTTTAAGTGGTAGTATTGTCTTCTGGCTAGTTAGTCAGTATAAGTTAAAAATAATTATAACCTTTAGGGGAAAATAAATCTTAAAGGGAAGCCCAGTTGGGTTATAAGGATTTACACTGTATTTCCTCTTTTGGAAGACCTACATTTGTTTTCTTTTCATGAGGTTTCTTACTCTTCAGTGTAACTTTTATTTTTTAGAATTTTAGGAGTGTCTCGCCTGGAGGTTAAATGCACCACATGCATGCCTGGTACCTGCAGAGACCAGAAAAGGGCACTGGATTCCCTGGAACTGGAGTTAAGAATTCAGGTCCTCTCCAAGAGCAGCCAATAGTCTTAATGGCTAAGTCATCTCTCCAGTTCTTTGTAATTTTTAAAAATTTACACGTGTGGACATCAAAGGACAACTTGTAGGAGTTGGTCCTCTCCTTTCACCACGTAGATTCTGAGGATCAAATTCAGGTGGTAAGTCTTAGCGGCAAGTGCGTTCACCCACTGAACCGTCTCTTTTTCTGAGGATCTTATTATACAGTGCTAGATGCTGTCAAAACACTAGCTTATTTAATTCTTAAAACTACTCTGTGTAGGAATTCTATGTTAGAGATAAACTGAAATTACATAGCATGCCCACATTATGCAGCTAATTGGAAGCATAGACAATATTCAAACCCAGGTCTAGTTGAATCCTAAGTCAACACATTTCGCCCTATCAACTGGTTCTTGCAAAACTGTTTCTCAGCTGTGTTTGTGTTATTTTCCATTTTCTTTCTGTTGCCCAGATGCTTTCTCTACTTATAAAACTGAGACTAAGATACCTGAAAAACAACAGTAACAATAAATCCTTGTGATGTGCCCTTACAGTTCAAGAGGTTTTAGCACACATGTAGGTTAACTTTCTGCAGCAGTCTGTATACTTAATTTGAATTTTATGAAAGTAGCAATAAGATTTCAAAGCACTTAGAAATAAACACGTTGTGCTCTTGCCTTGTCTGGCTTTGTATCTATCTTCTTGCCAGGTCTTCCTTTACTTGGTACCTTTGTTTCTGGTTCATTATCTAAAATAAAAATGAAATAAGATATTCAATTTTAAATAGACAGATAATGCTACACTGAAATTACTAGGTAATTTGGAATAGAAAAAAGGGTAAAAATAGGAATGCATATCTATAAGAATTTTTATGATTATATGATAAACGGGAATAAAAACAAATGAAATTTCCTGACAAGCATAGGCCATCTGTTTTCCAAAACAAAGGTGTTTATGTTTTACCTTTTTCTTCTGAATACCAAATACCTATTATAGACAAGAAAACAGAAAAGTATCAAGAACAACAACGAAAGGCTGGCATGGTGGCTCATGTCTGTAATTCTAGCACTTAGGAGGCTGAGACAGCAGGATCATGAGTGCCAGGCTAGCCTCAGCTACACAGGGAGAACTTGTCTCAAAAAAACCAGACTGGATGCCAGGCATGGTGGTGCATACCTTTAATCCCAGCACTTAGGAGGCAGAGGCAGGTGGATGTTTGTGAGTTCGAGGCCAGCCTGGTCTACATAGTTCCAGGACAGCTGGGGCTACAGGGAAACCCTGTCTCAAAAAAGAAAAAGAAAAAGAAAGGAAAAGAAAAACAAACAAACAAACAAACAGAAAAACAGACTGGAAAGATAGCTCAGTTGGTAAAGTACTTGCTTCACAAGCATGGGGACCAAGTTCCAATCCCAGCACCTACTTGTTATCTCTGACAGATGAATCCCTGGAGCTTGACAACTAGTTAGTCTAGCTGAATTGCTGAGCACCCCAAATGCTACCCAGTCTCAAAAAATAAGGTGAAGACTAACTGAAGAAGATACTCAGTGACCTCTGGCACGTACACAGGCACACTCGCACACACATGCACACACACTTACCCATGATTCCATTCCCAATTTGATACTTTAGCATATGCTTCCAATTTTCTTTTATATTAACATAATTATTTTTCAGTCATGACACTATTGTTCAGTTTGATTTTTTTCTGTAATGTATTTTGTAAATTTATTTAATATTTTTATTATTTTTATTTTATGTGTATGTGTGTATTGCCTGCATGTAGGTAAGTGCACCTGTGTTGTACAATGCCCGTAACAGAAGAGATTGTCAGATTCCCTGGAACTGGAGTTACAGACAGCTGTTAGCTGTCATGTGGGTGTTGGGATTTGAACCCAGGTCTTCTATAAGAACAGTCAGTGTTCTTAACCACTGAGCCATCTCTCCAGCCCCTTATTTTCTTTTTCTTTTGAGATTGAGTCTCACTATGTAGCCCTGGCTGGCCCAGAACTCGTTATGTAGACAAGGCTGCCCTCAACTCACAGAGATCTACTTGCCTCTGCTTCTTGAGTGCTGGCATTAAAGGTATGCACCACCAGGCCTGGCTAAATGTGTATCAATATACAGACACCTACAGTGTGTGTGTGTTTCTGCCTGTCACCACAGGGGTAGAGGTCAGAAGACAATATTCAGGAATTAGTTCTCCTCCACAATGGATTCCAAGGACTGAACTCGGTGATCAGGCTTTCTTTCCAAGCGCTTTTGCCTGATGAGCCATCTCACTTGCTCCCCTTGGCCTGTTTTTTATTGTTTGCTTAATACACCATGAACCCTTACACCAAGTGTACACTGGCAGTACTGTCCTTGGCAGCGGCATTGTGGTTTATCAAGCGAGATTTATTTGGGCCACCAGTTTTTCACTCTGAAGCCGTGCTTTTCAGTTCAGTTGCTTCAACATTTTAGCACCCACCATTTGGTAACTATTTCAGAGCACGGAGCCCAATTTCAGGATTGGAGCCACCCACTCCCATCACTCCTGCTCAGAGAAGCACAAGATGGTTTAAAACATTAAATACAAAAACTTCAAGGGCCCAAACATTCTAGTTCAGTCACTGATATGAAATAGTTCTTACCATGAACAGCTCTCATGACTGGTTTCCTTGTTGTGGTAGATGAGACTGTTCTGGCAATTTCCTTTGTCATTTGAGTAGCAGAGCGAGTCACCCTCCCTGATGTGGACACTATGGGCTGCACAACTATGGGAAAAATAATCTAATCAAATATCTTTTGTCATTAATAAAATATTATTGTGAAGGCACCAAGTTTATAATAACTATTCATATTCCTACCTTTTTTCTCTTTGTCCAGTACTTTCTTTTCAGACGTCTGTCTTTGCCCAGAATGGACTGCTCGAACAGCATTTCTATTATCAGTCTATTAAGAGATTAGGAGTTTTGTGATTTAATTGTATAATAAATCAAATCACACTTTTAAACTGTAAAATGATCTCTAAAGGATCAGGAATTCAAGGCCAGCCACAACTACATAAGGAGTTTGGGCTGTATGAGACCCTGCCTCAAAAAACCCCACAAAATATATTTCCTTATATATTCTTTTTAGAATTCTAGAATATAGAAAATACTAATAACTAATGTCCTCCCCATCCCCACCCCAGTGCGATGAGGCCTTGCTGTGTTGCCCAGGCTGGTCTCAAATTCATCTGCTTAAGCTATTCTCCTGCCTCAGCCTTATGAAGAGCTGTGAATACAGGCCATGTGCATCATGCCCCAAGTTATTAAAAATAGTCAACCCTAACTATCTGATGGTCCTTAAACATTCTAGATATGTTTTTACTTCAAGAACTTGGTGAGGCATGCCTTTAACTCTACACTTAAGAGACAGAAGCAGGTAGATCTCTGTGAGTTCCAGGCCAACCAAAATACGCCCAAAATCAAAAACCAAAAAAAAAGAGAACTTGGGGGAGGAGGTGGCTAGAGATTTAGCTCAGTGGTAGTGGTAGAATTTTCTCCCTGGGTTGTAGGATTCCCAGCAAAACAAAAAACAACAAAAACCTTTAATTTCCACATTTACATTTCTGTTAGCTAGAAAGCTTTTTCCTATGGCTCACTCATCCACTTTCTTTAAGACTTTACCCCATCTCAATAAAGGAACTCCCTGACTGCTCCAATTACAATTTTACTTCATACTTACTGTTAGGGTTCAGACACACAGCAGCCCCACCCCCTCACCAAGAGGGCCTCATGGTTCCGCAATCTCGAGTAAAGCACCTTGGTCTTTGAAATCAAAAGCAGACTTTTCTCCAGTTTGGCCAGCACAGAAGGCTTCCCCTTTGATCTCTAAAGGGGGCAGGTTTTAACAACCCCCCCACCCCCCAATCTTTAAAAAAAAATATCTTCCTGCCTTCTGCACCTCCCAGAAGCCTCTCCCTATAAAAGACCCTAGCTCATGGCCCAGGGGTAGACATTTTCCCTACCTGGAAGGGAATCTGTCCCATGTGTTCCTTTGTTAATAAACTCTATTCCGCTGGAGTTTTATCTGTGTCCTGGTGCTTTCTCCCAATCAACCTCACCTACTTCATCTATCACTTATTACCACCTTCCTTCTTTTTAAATCTCCATAATCTTTATAACCAACCAACATACTATATATTGATTTTATTTCCAGTCTATATGTAAGCTGCATAAAGCCAGAGATTTTTGCTCATTACGGTATCCCAGAACTAGAATAGTTCCAACATGGTAGTGACTCAAATCTATTAAACACATGAAATGCAGCCTCCTTCCTGATCAAGTCACACTCTCTCTTCTTAACACTTCATTCCCTCCTAACCTTCATCTGTATTTAGAAGACTCAGAAATTCATCAACCCCATTCCTGCTCTGTTTTTCATAACTAGATGCATTTCATCCAGTTGATTCAGAATGCATAGCAGCAGCACAGTAAACAGTGACACAGAGATGGATTCTGGTATAGATTTCTTATGGTATAGAAGGCAAAAAATATAGTGAAAATTTTCCTAGTATCTAGCCCCAAACTCCTCTAACTCACCATTAATTTTTGTGCCTATCAATTCAAGTAAATAAATCACTATATTTACACCTAATTTTATATTTTAAATGAACTAAAAATTTTTGAGGGAAAAAAAGGGTAAAATATATTATTTTAGTAACAATTACACTCAACTATACCTTAGTGTGTTCCATTTGGTCTTTGGTCTTTGATCTTGTAATCCGTACATTAGATGGGAAAGCCTTTAAATAGTCCAAAAAAGATCAGGTTATTTAAAAAAAAACTGACAAAATTTAATCCATGTCACAGCTTAAAATTAAGTATTTTGCTGGGTGTGATGGTGCAAGCCTTTAATCCCAGCACTCAGGAGGCAGAGGGTTAGGGATCTCTGTGAGTTCAAGGCCAGCATGGTCCATAGTGGAGTTCCAGGCCAGCTGGGGCCACAGAGAAACCCTGTCTCAAAAAGACCAAAATAAATAAATTAATTAAATTAAATGTTTTGTTTTATTGAGACGAGATTTCACCATGTAGCCCCAGCTGGCCTGGAACTCACTATGTAGACCAGGCTGACCTCCAACTCATAGAAATCCACCTGCCTCTGCCTCCAAAGTATTGAGATTAAAGATATGTGCCACCACATCCAACTTAAATTTTGTCCTTTACAATTTATGGCATAAAGACACTTACTAACTTAAATTCCTGTTTTTTAGTTTCAGAATAAAAGGAACCAATTCTCTATTTTAAGTTAAAAATCATAAATTGACCTTTTTTGGCTCAGTTTTCAGAGTCTTCTGGTAAAGAAAGCCAGGCACCTCAGGTCTATACAGACCCACTTTAAATACTTCTCGCTTAGCTTTCTCTCGCTGTTCTTTTAGTTTTTGAAGTTGCTTTTCCTCTTTGTATTTTTGGAGCATCTGCTTTCGTTGATCACTTAAAACAGTTTTCACTGACCCTAAAGGGGGAGGAGGGAAATCAAACAAAGTATATAAAAACATTTTAGATAAAAAGTTACAGTAAATTTCTAAAGAAAAGATTTATTTTAAACTAACTTCAATTGCTAAAAAATGCTTTTAATAGCTTAATCCTTAACTCTAGTCATAAGCTTTTTAATTTTAAAAATTTATTTATTTTTATTTTACGTGTATGAATGTTTTGCACTCATGCATGCAATGCCCAAAGAGGCCAGAAGAGGGTGTCAGATCCTCTGGAACTGAAGTTATGGTTGGTAACAATCATGTGGGTGCTGGAACTGAACCCAGGTCCTCTGCAAGAGCAGTCAGTGTTCTTAACCCGCTGACCCATCTCTCCAGCATACCATAAGTAATTCATCCTCTAGTCATTTTGAAACTTCTACTACTCGTGTATGCCTTCATTTGCTCGATTAAAAAAAATTATGTTTTATGGGTGAGAGGAGCACACGTATGTACAGAGGTCAGAAAAAACTTCTGAGAGTTGGTTCTCTCCTTCCACCTCATTGAGGCAGGGCCTCTTGTTCCTGTTTTAGTGTATTCTAGGCTAGTTAGTCTCTCAAGCTTCTTGTCTCTACTCCTCATTTCACCACAGGAGTGCTAGATTACAGGTGTGTGCCACTGCACTGGCTGTTCATGTGGGGTCCAAGATGGGAACTCAGGTCATAAGGCTTATACCAAAAGTGCTTTTACCTGCTGAGCCATCTCCTCCATCCCATTTGCTTAAATGTTTATTAACTGTATGCTATGCACTAGACATGTACTACCTCATTTTAAAATTAATGTGCATCATAGCTAGCCTATAATGCTCCTGCCATACAAAACAGGGCTGACCTGGGTCACCAAGAATATTTTGGAAATGATGGAGGCTAATTTCCAAGGCTGGTGCAGCTTATGTCTCACTCTGTCTTAAATCACTGTCCTAGTTTGGCTTCCCTATTGCTGTGATAAAACACTGATCAAAACCAACTTGGAGGTGGCTGGAGAGATGGCCCAGCAGTTAGGGGCACTGATTGCTCTTGCAGAAGACCTGGATTTGGTTTCCAGCAGCAACATGGCCATTAACAACCACCTAAAACTCCAGGCATGTCTGACACCCTCTCCTGGCCTCTATGGGCACTGCATATGTGGTATGCTTACATACATGCAGACAAAAACACTCATATACAAAAATTTTTTTAAAAAATTTAAAAACCAACTTGGGAAGGAGAGGGTTTCTTTGGTTTACACACCCCGATCACAGTTCATTCTGTGGGAAGCCTCAGCAGGAACTTAGCACAAGAATCTGGAGGCAGCAAATGAAGCAGACCACTAAGGAACACTGCTCACTGGCTTGCTCTCCCAGCTGTGCTCAATCTGCTTTCTTGGCAGGACCATCGGTCCAGAGGTGGCTCCATCCAGCGGGCTGGGCCCTCTGGATCAGAAAATACCTCAAAGACATGCCTTTAAGCCAGCCTAATAGAGGAAATTCCCCACTGAGGCTCCCTCTTCCCAGGTGTGTCAAGTTGACAAATGAAGCTACCCAGCACAATCACTACTTCTGGGGGAAGCAGGCCAGGAGGAATCTGAAGGAGACTCAAGCAGTTCTATGAGATGTTCACATGACAAAGAACTAAGACCTCCTGCCAAAAGCCAGCATGACTTGTTTGTTCTGTGTGAGTCATCCTGTAAGCAGACACCCCAATCTCAGTCAAGCCTCCAAGGTGCTTCTTTGCACACTGACAAGCTACCTCCAGAACTACCTTGCTAAGCTGTACTAATTTCTGATCCACAAAAATGGCATGAAAAAAAACAAATGCTGCTACTGTCTTAAGCCACTTCGTTTTGGGGTAACTTCTGTAACTATATTTGTTATTTATTTTAAGAGATGCACTCCACTCCTGTCCACATACTCAAGGACATTTTAGTAGTGTCCTCGGAACTATCTTTTCCTATGGCCTGAATTGCTGCCATCATGAAATGCATTAACTCGCATTACTATCTCCCAACTCATCCAGCTATGTCTTCATTTTTCTAGTTCTGTCTAAAGCAAGAATTATCTATAACTCTATTTCCTTATTTCTAATTTTTGCATATGCTCAGTGATTTTTTTTTCAAAATTATGAAAATATTCGAATGTATACACAAGCAGAATATAACAAATCTCAATTCATCACCTGGATTCAAAAATAATTCAAAACTTTTGCTGCACTCATTTTTGTTTGGGCTTTTAAAGTGTTTTTTTTTTTTGTTTTTTTTTTTTAAATTTTATGTGTATGAGTGTTTGGACTGCATGTATATAAGTGCACCTGTGTCATGCAATGCCAGCACAGGCCAGAAGAGGGCATCTGATTCATGAAACTAGAGTTAGATAGTTGTCAGCCATCATGTGGGTGCTGGGAACAGAACCCAGGTCACCTGCAAGAGCAGCCAGTGCTCTTTTAACTGCTGAGCCATTTCTCCAACACCCCCACCCCATTTTTTTTTGAGACAGGGTTTCCCAGTAGCCCTAGCTAGCCTGAAACTTGCTATGTAGATGAGGCTAGCCTGGATTTCACAGAGATCCACCTGCTTCTGCCTCTTGCATTCTGGGATTAAAGGCTTGTACTTGTTTATTTTTAATTTTTTTAATTTTGTGTGTATGTGTATATTGCCTGCATGTAGGTAAGTGCACCCATGTCATACAATGCCTGCGGAGGACAGAAGAGACTGTTGGATCCCCTGGAAATGGAGTTATGGACAGTTGTTAGCGACCATGTAGGTGCTGGGATTCAAACCCAGGTCTTCTGAAAAAACAGTCAGTGTTCTTATCCACTAAGCCATCTCTCCAGCCACGTACTTGTTTATTTTAAAGAAATTCTACTCATGAGATTCCATGTGCTCCCCACCCCAAAATTAGACATTTCCATTCAAAATCACAATACTCCATCACATCTAACAAAATTAACAGTAGTTCCTCATTATCTATGACAGAGGCTATATTTAAACTTCCTTATTCACTTCTTTTCTTGGGGCTGGAGAGATGGCTCAGCAGTTAAGAGCACTGGCTACTCTTGCAGAGACCCTGGATTTGGTTACACGGTGACTAACAACAGTCCTTAACTCTAGTTCCAGGGGATTTGATGCCTTCTTCTGGCCTCTATGGTCACTGCACCCACAGGCACACTTACATGCAGGCAATACACTCATATACACAAAATAAAAATTAAAACAATTTTTTAAAAAGGTCTTGAGGTTGGAGAAATTACTGGCTGCTCTTCTGGAGTACCCAGGCTTGGTTTCTAGCACCCATATGGCAGCTAACAACCACCTGTAACCCCAGTTCCAGGGGATCAGACATCCTCTTCTGATCTCTGTGGGCAACGCATGACATGGGTGCACTTACATACATGCAGGCAATACACTGATATACAAAAAATAAAAAAGTAATAAAATAATAAAAAAAAGTTCATGACTCAGGCCCTGTGATCAATCCTTAGCATTATGCAAACAAAACCAAACTGAAACTAAAGAATAACAACAGAAACAATTTTTGAGATGGCTATCCTTCATATACAAGATCAGATAACAGCCTTCATCACTAGGTAGGACTGCAATGAATGTGAATAAACCAACTCTCTGAAGTAAGTCTTCTATCAGCCACTACCTCCCTATCCTGGGTATATCTTGTAGTATATCCTGGGATTTACTACCATTTGTTATGTCATTACTTTACAAATGTATTGCTCTTTGTTCTGAAAAGCACAAAAGCATTATAATTTAGTCATTTCTTTGGTCTCACTCTCTTATGAAGACCCCCATTAAAATTTATAACCTCTTTATGCTTTTCTAGTCATCAGCTCTTGGATTAACTAGGTTTTTAAGACACAGTCCAAAAGCCCATATAAGTGAAGGGAGGGGCACTAGATGGCCTACTTTTTTTTTTTGTTTCTTGTTTTTCACACCTCCACGTTGTTTTTTTAAAGTATTTTATTTCTTATTTTTATTTTATGTGTATGAGTGTACTGCCTGCATGTATGTGAGTGCACCCGTGTCGTGCAATGCCGTGGAGGTCAGAAGAGGGCTTCAGATTCCCCTGGAACTGGAGTTAAGGACAATTCATAGCCGCCATGTGGGTGTTGGGAATCGAACCCAGGTCCTCTGCAAGAGCAGTCAGTGTTCTTAACTGCTGAGCCATCTCTCCAGCCCCGACCTCCACATTTTTATATGAAGTAGAAACTGCATCTAAGGGTCTTATTAGACTCAAGTTTGATCTTTGGGGCAAGATTATGTCCTGGGCACTGCCTCCATTCTCTTCTGAACCAATTCCAATCTGGCTTTCCTTCCTCTATTTCACTAAACTCAGGATCACCAGTACTCTCCAACAGGGGTAAAATTCAAATTCTCACTCCTAATATTGACTTAAAAAGTGGTACCAGCAGTCAGTTTATTGGTCCCTTCAATGTGCATCTTTTCACTTGGTTTCCATGGGAGCCGTTCCTCTAGCCACCCTCTATACTTTGCACAAGCCCTCAGTTATTTGCTTGATTCCCTTCATGTGCCAGAATGCTTACTTTCTTTCTCTCCTCTCTCTCAGGAACTCTGGGAAACCACATCCAGTCTTTCAGACTCAAGTATCAAAACAATCAAGAACTTGAGTTTGTCTTTATGTTCAGCTCCGATTTCCCCTAACTCATTTCCCCTTCTAACAGGCATCACAAATTTAACATGTCCGAATCTGAACTCTTATTTTATCACAGCCTCCTAAAACTATTTGTTTTCTACAATTTATTAAATAGTCACTTTATATTCTAGTTACTCTCAGACAAAAAATTTCTTTTTAGACTCTCCCATGATTCTATGCCCTTTTTCATTTCCTAGATAGGTTATTCTTTTCTCTCTCCAGACTACTAGCCCATTTCTTTTGACCTTCAAACATGTACTTTTGACCTCATGTAAAGAACAAAAATGAAACAACAAAACAAAAAACCTGCAACTGTTTTGTCTAGTTGTTTTCTCACTTACATTTTTTTCAGAATCATACAAAAAAATTGCTAAATCTAGAGGGAAGCTGGACTGGATGGTACAGGCTCTAATCCCAGCGCTCAGAAAGCAGAAGCAGGACTTTGGGCTGAAGGGCAGCTTGGGCTACATGACATGTTCCATGCCAGCCTGGATAAAGCAGAACACAATCTTTTCGCCTAATGTCATTCTTTACAGAATCAATTAAGTTCAAATGTATTGAGTGCATATGCCACACTGATCCTGAAGAAATATTACAAACTGAAGCAGTGAATACCGAACAATCTGATACCTCATTTCTCTATAATACTCCTAGGGCCTAGCAAAATGGCTCAGTGCTTGCCAAACAAGCCTGACTACCCGAGTTTGATCCTTGGAACTCACCTAAAGGTGGAAGGAGAGAAATAAAGTTGTCTTCT
>NW_008343385.1:6525099-6544228 GCF_000622305.1 Nannospalax galili | reverse complement strand
CACACACACACACACACACACACACACACACATTCTCTCTCTCTCTCTCTCATTCACACACTAAATGTTAAAAAATGTGAAAACTTTCTAAGAGCACCATCTCTCTCTCTCAGCCACCACTAACCTCTGCCTTCTATTACTGCCATTTAGATTCTAATACTTGCTACACAAGTCCAAATGGACTGCAGTGACTCCTGGTTACATGCAAACGTCACTTCTCAGTTTTCCTCCTTTGCTCCCTGTGGGGAAAACATCTCTTGTCTACTTTCATCTTTTCCTGAGAACCTTTCTTTTTGTTTGGTTCTTCCTTACTTAATGTAAGAATAATTTCTTTGCTTTTTTCTCTAGGTAACTGGCAAAATATTTTTATTTTATAGGTTCTTACCAAGTTATTTAGAATATTTTCAAACTCCATTCTTTTTTGAGGTATTTTGTTTTGTTTTCCTCCAAAGCATTAAACCAACTTTTATTTACTCCTAAAGTATTTAAAATTACAAGAGACCTTTACTTACTTGGTTTGGTATTAGCCGTTTCTGGGCCAAGGTCTTGAGATGTCTCATGTATATTTAGAAGAGCTCTACCATCTAGGGGAACGTTGACGTCCTTCAAACCAAAGTGTCTATTTCGCTCATATTCCTTGTACCTATTTTCTTTCTGGGACAGTGATTTCCTATGAGCAATTTTAGTTCTGATCATTTCAGTACTTGAATCTTTCCGGTGACCACTGGTAAAACGTGATAAAGACATCCTGTCAAAAAAGAGAGAAAGAGAAGCCAACTTAAATGAATTTTCATCTTATTATTTAAATTAAGATTTCAAAGCCAGGCATGGCAGCTCACCTATAATATACCAACACTTGGGAGGCACAAGCAGGCAGGTGACTATTAGTTTGAGGCCACTTTGGGCTACACAGTAAGACCTTTCTCAAAAAACCAAAATGAATGACTTACAAAATCCAAAAAAAAAAAAAAATGAATAAATAGATTTCAGTCCATCTCCTATCCTGCTTTAGGGTCCCTTGAAATGAAAATCTTAAAATGCATGATGGAATATGTGAGCAGTAAATATGAAAGTAGAAAAGGTTATTAAAGGACAAAATACTGTGACCTCTTTGGGGGTTCTGAATAGTAAGCCGCTTGGCAGATGAAATGAAGCAGAGAAAAACCATAGTCTAGAATAGACTAGGGATAAGTGGTGCTGGGATCACCACACAGAGCAGAAAAAGACTAATGTTGAGTGAAGTGAAACGGGGGAAAGGACTGCGTACGGAACAGTCTCCTTAATCTTCCCTGGTGACAAATACAGGAACCCTAGAATTTCTTCTCAATTCAAAGCAAAAGTGGGCTGCACGATGGCCAGGTGGCAAAGCAGAGCACCTGCTGCACAAGCATGAGGACCTGATTTCAGATCGTCAGCACCCACAAAAAGCTGGGCACAGCAGAATCTGTCTACGATTGTAGTGACGAAGGAAGCAGACAGGTAGCTCCCTAGAGCTCCTCTGCCAGCCAGCCTAGCTGAATGGATAAGCTCCAGGTTCAATGAGACACTTCGTCTCAAAAAATAAGATGGAGGGGCTGAAGAGATAGTTCAGCAGTTAAGAGCACTTGCTGCTCTTCCAGAGGACCTGAGTTTGATTCCCAGCACCCACATCAGGTGGCTCATAACTGCCTGTTACTTCAGCTCCAGGGGATCTGATGCCTTCCTCTGGCTTCTGTGGGCAACTACACAAACATGGCACACACACACAAATAAAAACCTTAAAAAACCAAACTAGAAAGCAACTAAGGACATATACATAGATAAAAATAGAAATCTTAAAAAACAAAAAACAAAGTGGAGAGCAACTAAGGAAGACACCTGACACTGGCCTCCACCACGTACTCACCCACATGTACACACAGGTACCTGCACCCATACCCCCCACACACATACAGAAGCAAAAACAATCCCAGCAATAGCAATTGGGAGGTTGAGACAGGAGGCTCAATGGGAGGTCAAAGCCAGACTGGGCTACAGAGTTAAATCCTATCTCAAATCCACCTATAACACCCACTCCTAAAATAGCCAAGGCCAGCCTCAGCTATATAGGGTGTATGCTAGACAGATTTAGTTGTCAACTTGACACACCTGGGTTGAGAAAGCCTCGATTGGGGAACTGCCTCCATTGCACTGGCCTGTGGCCATGTCTGTGGGGCTTTTTGATTGCTGAGTGATGGGGAAGGGCCCAGCCCACTGCTGGTGGTGCCACCCCTGGACAGGTAGTCATGTATTGTATAAGAAAGCAGACTGAGCCATGAGCCAGTGGAGCAAACCAGTAAGCAGTGTTCCTCCATGGCCTGTGCTTCAGCTCCTGCCTCCAGGTTCCTGCCCTGAGTTCCCACCCTGAGCTCCCTCGATAAATGATGACCTGGGAGATGTAAGATAAACAGACCCTTTCCTCCCCAAGTTCATACTGGTCAGAATGTTTTGTCACAGCAATTGAAGGCAAACTAGAACAGTTGAAACTGTCTGAGCTACATGAGACCTTGTCTCAATACCCCCTCCATCAAAATAAAGTAAGCAAACAAAACACAAGATGCCTATTGGACATGTAAGGATAATAAATAGGCAGTTGGATATTCAAGATTCAAAGAAAGGAGTTTTTTGAGAAGTCCGTGATGATGCAGATGATAAGGTTATCAGTTTGCTCCATTATTTTTACCCCTGTAAGAAATCCTATTTTGCAATATCCTCTCCTTAGAAAGTTCTCTGATAATATATTCAAGCAAAACAGGGGAGAAGGACAATAAAGACAATCTTATGATTTTCAAATCTAAGTGGAAAGTTTGAAGGACCACCTATGCACCTACAGTGAACTGCCAAGTCCAACTAGAGAAAGAAATGGCTCTCCAAATCACAGTTAACAATAATACAAAGTCAGACACGGTGGCACACACTTATAATACCAGCCTTTGGGAGATAGAGGCAGGAGGATCTGGAGTTTAAGATCATCCTTGGCTACACACTCATTCAAGGCTAACCTGGGCTACATGAGGCCCTGTCTCCTAAAAAAATCAAATAGGAAGAAAAGTTAACTAGAGGTTTAAAAAAAAAAGTTACAGGGCATGGTGGTACATGTCTTTAATTCAAGCACTCAGGAGGCAGATCTCTCTGATTTAAGATCTCTGGTCTATATAACCATACTCTAATAGCACACTTCCATCATCAAACAAGCAATTGATTTTTCAGTGGACACAAGAAGCAGATCCTCCAAGTCAATCAAATTCTGAATCTATTTGCCTGGAGACAGCATTTAAACACTACAGGTTAAAGGCTACCAAGGGGTTGCCAACTGTCAGTCAATTCATCAGTGCATAAAAGACTTACCACTTAGAAGGGTCAGAATTTTAGGAGTTGCACACTAAAGCAACAGGGGCAAAGACCAAATACACATTTCACAATATCACAAGTACAATATATATACTGGATAGCTTCGGTTGTCAATTTGATACACCTAGAACAAGGGAAAAGCAATTGGGAAATTGTCCTCTATGGGACTGGCCTGTGGGCCTGTCTGTGAAGTATTCTCTTGATTGTAGAGTGATAACGAGGACCCACCCCACTGTGGGCGATGCCATCCCTGGGCAGGTGGTCCTGTGTTGTATAAGAAAGCAGGTTGAGAATGGGCCAGGGGAGCAAGTCAGTAAGCGGCATTACTCCCAGTGGTCTGTGGTCAGTTCCTGCCTCCAGGGTCCTAACTTGGCTCCCCTCCATGATGAACTAGTAGCTGTAAGTTGAAATAAACCCTTTCCTCCCCAACGTGCTTTTGGTTGGTGTTTCATTACAGCAACAGAAGAGGCAAACAAGAACAATATACTTTTCAACAAGAACTAGTAAAAAGTCCACAAAACCCATCTCCAGACTGAAAAAAGTAGTTGGCATGAAAAAAAAGCAACATATGAAATGTTTTTAAACATTAACATAGTGTAAGGGAAGACTAGTCTAACCTAGAAGCCAAGACCTTCTCTCAAGAGCCCAGAAGTGGCAATGGACTGCTTTTCGCGGAGACTGTCATTTGTTACCTCCTGTAAGTATTAAGTTGTTAAATCTTATAGGAAAGCTAAATAAGGCTTATATTATTTTTAAATACTGGGAGGAGGGCGAGGGCGCGCGCGTGAAAGCGGGCTGGCATTAAAGACGTGTTCGATCATCGCCCTAGAAGGTAACTACTGTAATCGCCATTGTGCAGATGGGCAAATCAGCTGCCCACATCAGCACATCTGTGGTCTGTCTGCTGTTTTATTTCTAGAAGGCGTTCGTCTCGCGGGCCTGGAGACTCTGCCCAGGCGCTTCCACCACGTCCAGAAGGAGCTCGGGGAACTGACGTCAAACGAGAAGCCCTGGGCCGCCAGGAAGGCCAGCGAGGCCAGGCGCCCAAGCGCAGAGCTCGGGAGCCGCCGCCAGCGCCGCGCGGCCTCCCCGGCCCTTCTCAGCCCGTCCCCGGAGGCCGGCCGGCGTCTCCCCCGCATCCCACCGACCTGAAACTCCTTGGAGCGCGAAGACCCCACCAGCTCAACGCAGAGAAACCTCTCCAGCGAACGACCGCCGCCAGGTCCCAGCACGAACGCCCACAAGCCGAGCCTGCGCAGAATTCAAACTTCCCGCACCCAGCTTCTGATTGGAGGAGCTTTAACCAACACTTCCGGGGAAAAGCTCCGTCCCTTCCCCTCCGATGAGCCTGGCGATAGGTTGGCTGTGTGCGATATTTGAATTGATTGAAAGGTGGAGGGATGGTTCAGGGGACCTTGTGAGGGTGGAAAATGGGCTGAACTCGGGATGTGCCTAGTCCGAGTGGAGAGGGCGTGAGCCGGGGTGGGACGTCTCCTCGCATGGGCGGCCTCCGGGTAGGCCGAGTCATATATATTCATATATACGTATATATTCATACACATATACATACATTTATATGATTGACAGGCTGGAGATGCAGGTCAGTTGGTAGAGTGCTTGTCTAGCATGCATGAAGCCCTGGATTTGATCCCCAGCACCATATAAACTAGGTTTGGTGGCACACACCTGTAATCCCAGCACTAGGGAGGTGGAGGCAGGAGAATCAGAAATTCAAGGTCATCGTTAGCTGCGTAATCAGCTTCGGCTACGTGAGCTTCGGATATATATATATATATATGTATATGTATATGTATATATATATGGTAAAGCATAACATATGGAAAGAATGTAACATTGCATGTATAAATACTTGTCACCCCTGGGAAGGGGGAACCTCAATTGAAGAATACCCTTCATCAGACTGGCCTGTGATCATGTCTGTGGAGTATTTTCTTAATTGCTTATTGATGTAGAAGGGCACAACCCAAGGTGAGCAGTGTGACCCTAGGTAGGTGGGCTCTTGCCCTGGCTTCTCTTGAGGAAGCACTGTAACCTGGAAGTCAAATAAACCCTTTCTTCCCTAAGTTGATTTTGGTCAGTGTTTTATCACAGCAACAGAAAGCAAACTAGAACACCCATACATATGTGCAAATACACAGATGTACATATACACATAAAATTTTAAAAACCTTTTTTTAAAAAAAACATCCCTTTACTTGGATGAGTTTTCTGCATCTCTGTTTCATTATCCACCTGATAAAATTATTGGGAGGAGTTGGGTATTGTGACCAAGAGCTTTAATCCTAGCACTTGGGAGCTGAGGCAGGAGAATTATAAATTTGATGCCAGCCTGGGTTACTGAGTGGAGACACCCTGCCTCAAAAAAAAAAAAAAAGTTAGGAGGATTAAATGAGATAATTCATTCCAGTTCTTCCAACTGAGATGCTGACATAGTAAAATTATTGTGTCTTCTACGAGATCAACTTCTGAAGAGCAATAGAAAGGGGGAAAAGCCAAGTCATGAGGTAAACACCAAGATATCAAGGTAATAAACAAACAAAAATCAGGACTGGAAAGAAGGCTCAACAGTTAAGAGCATGTACCCTCTTCCAACACTCACATCAGTTAGCTCACAACTACTGAAATTCCAGCTCCAAGGGAATTCAATGACTCTGGCCTCCTTGGGCACCTTCACACACATGTACCTACAAACACACATACATATAGTTAAAAAAATAAATCTTGGACTGGAAAGATAACTTAGTGGTTAAGATTACTGGATGCTCTTGCAGAGGACCCAGGTTCCATTTCCAGCACCCAAAAGACGGCTAAAAACCATCCATAACTCCAGTTCCAGGAGATCTGATGACCCTCTTCCGGCATTTCATGACACATGTGCACAAACACACATAAAGGTGATACACTCATACACATAAAATATTTAAAAAATATCTTTAAAAAATTTTATTTTTATTTTATGTGTATGTGTGTATCGCCTGCATGTATGTAGGTGCACCCGTGTCGTTCAAATGCCAGAGGAGGACAGATGAGGCTGTCAGATCCCCTGGAACTGGAGTTAAGGACAGTTGTTAGCCTCCATGTGTGTGCTGGGATCTGAACCGGGTCTTCTGCAAGAACACTCAGTGTTCTTAACTGCTGAGCCATCTCTCCAGCTCTCCCCCACTCAAAAATAATCTTTTTTTTTTTGGTCTTTTTGAGACAGGGTCTTCCTGTAGCCCGAGCTGGCCTGGATTTGCTATGGAGACCAGACTGGCTTCGAACTCCCAGAGATCCGCCTGCCTCTGCCTCCCGAGTGCTGGGATTAAAGGCGTGTGCCACCACGCCAGGCAAAATAATAATATCTTTTTAAAAAATCTGAGGCAATGCAGCTGAATTGACCTTGTGTTTGTAACACCATAGATATCCTGGGGCTGTAAGCAGTGGGAGGACAGGATAGGAAAGCAATTATAAGAGTTTGGCCTTTGCTTTTCCCTGCCAATTCCTTGGTGCAAACTGTGCCTGCTCTTATACAATGAGAAAAATAAAAGCAAATAATGTTATATTTGCAGTTGTTTAAAAATGCAAAATTCAGCCAGGGGGTGGCACACGCCTTTAATCCCATCACTCAGGAGGCAGAAACAGGCGGATCTCTGTGAGTTCAAGGCCAGCCTGGTCTACACTGCAAGTGCCAGGCCAGCTGGGGCTACAGGGAGACCCAGTCTTAAAAAGACAACAACAAAAAAGCTAAGTTTGGAGCCAGACATGGAAGAAGACACCTATCAATCCCAGCATTTCGGAGGTAGAGGCAGGAAGATCAGAAGTTTAAGGTCAGTCTTGGCTGTGTAAGGGGTTTGAAACCAGTCTAGACTGCACGAGATTCTGTCTCAAAAGTAGATGAATAGGGTCAGGCATGGTGGTGCATACCTTTAATCTCAGCACTACTGGAGCTACAGGGCCTACAGGAAGATCTTATCTCAAAAAACCCAAAAATAAATAAATAGGGTAAAGCCCAGATGGCTCAGTGGGTAAAGGCCCTTGAGGCCAAGCCTGACCATGTGGGGTTGGTTCCCAAAATCCATGTGGTAGGAGAGAATCCACTCCCTAAATTGAAGGACACATTAAATTAATTAATTAATATGAAAATATAAATAGGGGCCCTACCCTCCCTGGGAAACTATTGATGGATACGTAGGCTATAGAATCACTGTCTTAACTTTCTTAACTTGTATACTCACTGGTGAGCCCACAAAGTGCCAATGATAGTTCCACATCCATGGTCACACAGAAGGCCTTGGTTCAATTTAGAGCAGTGGGGAGGGTGTCACAAAACAAAATAAAAAGACATGGATCTGGGAAAGAGAGTTGTTAGGAGGGAGGGTTGAAGGGGTGGGAGTAATCAGAATACATTATATACATGTATGAAATTAAAGAATAAATTAATAAAATGAATGAATAAATAAAAATAATTAAAATGCTAAGATCAAAGGAAAAAGAAAACATTTTTTATTTTTTATTTATTTTTAGTCTTTTTGAGACAGAGTCTCCCTACTGTAGCTACAGCTGGCCTAGAACTTGATAGGTAGACCAGGCTGCCTCTGCCTTCTAAGTGCTGGGATTAAAGGTGTGCAAGCCCAGTCATATTTAATTTTTAAAGAAATAGTGAACAAACCTGGGGATATAGCTTAGTTGGTAGAGCATTTGCCTGCCTTCGGTTCAACCTCAAGTACCCAAAAGAACAAAAAAAAGCATAGAAAAAGTTGGAATGGGATCACAGTTGAGCCAGGTGTAGTGGCGCACACGTTTAATCCCAGCACTCGGGAGGCAGAGGTAGGTGGATCTCTGTGAGTTCAAGGGTCAGTCTGGTCTACAGAGTGAGTTCCAGGTCAGCTGGAATTACAGGCAGACCCTGTCTCAAAAAGAACCCCCCCCAAACAAAACTATAATAGAAAACGTTTCAAGTATATAAATATGGTAGATTTAAAATGCTAATAAAGTAACAGCAGATACCTTTTATTTAAAATCCTAGATATATGCTGTTCACAAAGCACTGTTAGTGGCAGGGGGAGGTGGTATATACTATAGCAAATACCAACCAAAGGAAAACTGGAGGTGGGTGTGTCGCTATGTGCCTGAAATCATAGCTAAGGAGGAGACTAAGGCAGGGGGACCTTGAGTTTAAGGCCAGCCTGGGCTATGAGACACTGTCTCAAACAAAATAGTTAGAGATGAAAAGCGTTGTATGCAGAGATAAAAGGTTTGATTTGCCAAGCTAGGGCAATTTGAAACATGTATGCATCTAATGAAATAACAGTAGCTTAAGTTAAAAAAGTTGAGAAATTTCATCATTATTGTGAAAGATTGTATTGTTCATTTTCTATTACTATAATGAACTTTCTGAGGCTGGATAATCTGTAAAGCAAAGAGGTTTGTTTATCTCCCAGCTTTGGAGACTGAAAGTCCTAACAGCAAGTAGCACTGGCTCTGGTCAGAGTCCCTCTGGTCTATGTTACCTCATGACTTGATGGCACTGTGGTTGGAGTGCGTACAAAAAGGAGAGCTCACAGGGTGCAACAGGAAATCAGAGAGAGAGAGAGAGAGAGAGAGAGAGAGAGAGAGAGAGAGAGAGAGAGACTAACTAGAGATAAATCCCCAGAGAGCTACGTTAAGCCCTTCAAAGGGGATAATCTCAGTGACCTAACAGCCCCCTACCCCTTAAATCACACATTTAAGCTATATCCAAACTATAACAAATTTAACATACATCTCATGGACTACATGGACAATACTTCGGCAAGTATACATAGAAAATGTGAAGTAAACAATCAAAAATGAACACACTTGAAGAAACGTACAACAATAAGAGAACCCACGTTTTTCAACAGCACAGATGGGAAAGTTGCAAATGATCAAACACTAGACCAGGACAAAAGTACCAACGAGCTTTAAGAACAGATATTAATTAAGTTAGAAATTAAGACTAAGAGGATAAATTTAAAATCCATTAAGTGACTGTTAATTTGAAGAAGAAATTGCAGTGAAGAATTTTAAATGCCTAGAATTAATTGAAAATTCATATCATGCAAATTAAAACTGGTAGAAGGGGCCGGAGAGATGGCTCAGATGGTTAAGAACACTTGCTGCTCTTCTCTGAGGACTGGAGTTCGAATCCCAGCACCCATATCATGGGGCTCAAAAACACCTGTAACTATAGCTCCAAGGGATCCAACTCCTTCATTTGACCTCTGCAGGAACCCATACCCGCCACATGGCCATAGACACACAGACACACAGACACACACACACACACAAAATAAATAAATAAAAAATAAAAATAAATCTTTCAGGCTAGAATAGTAAAGGCATATCAGGTAAAGGCACTTGCCAGTAAGCCTGACAACCTGAATTTGATCTTCAAAACCCATATGATAGAAAACTGACTCCCACAAGTTGTCCTCTGACCTGCACACACAAAATATTTGAAAAATGTAGGATACAGTACATGTAGTATTTGAGGGAAATGTTGTTTTCAATGTTTATATTAGAAAGGAAGAAAGTCTTCAAATAAATGAAATATGTCTTTAAATTTTTTTATTACATTCTCTGTCTCTCTGTCTCTTTGTGTGCGTGTGTGTGTGTGAGAGAGAGAGAGAGAGAGAGAGAGAGAGAGAGAGGGAGGGAGAGAGAGAGGTTTGTGCCATGGTATTTATGTAGATAGAAGTCAGAGGGCAACTTCTCCATCTGTAGTCTCCTTCCACCATGTGGATTTCAGGGATCAAATCAGGTCATAAAGCTTGGCGGCAATCACTCTTACATGCTGAGCCATCCTCAGTGGTGCCTATGTGTCTTTCTTACAAAATTAGAAAAACAGATGGGCGTGATGGTGCATGACAGTAATCCCAGCACCTGAAAGGTGGAGGCAGGGGAACCAGGAATTCAAGGTTATCTTTGGCTACTTAAGTTCAAGGCAAGCCTAGACTACATGACACTCTGTCTCTGAAAATCAAAAAGAAGAGAAGAGGACTGGAGAGATGGCTCAGTGGTTAAGAGCACTGGCTGCTCTTGCAAAGGACCCAGGTTTGGATTTTAGCACTCACATGGTAGCTAACAACCATCTGTAATTCCAATTCCAGGGAGTGTGATGCCCTCTTCTGGCCTCTATGGTCATTGCATGCATGTGGTACACAGACATGCATGCAGGCAAAACACTCACACATACATATAAAATAAAAATAAGGGCCTGGTGTGGTGGCGCACACCTTTAATCCCAGCACTTGGGAAGCAGAGGCAGGCGGATCTCTGTGAGTTCAAGGCCAGCCTGGTCTGCATAGTGAGTTCCAGGACAGCTGGGGCTACAGGGAGACCCTGTCTCAAAAAGACCAAAAATAAACAAACAAACAAACAAATAAATAAATAAATAAAATTTGAAAAGGAAGAAAAAATTTGGAAAACAGCTGGACATGACTATACACACCTGCAATCCCAGCACCGGGGGGCTAAGTAGTAGGACAGTGAGTTGAGGCCAACCTGAGTTATATAGTGAGACCCTGTCTCAAAAAAACAAAAACCAACCAACCAACCAACCAAACAAGTAAAAACAATTTTAAAAAAGATAATGAAGGCCTTGAATATCTTCTGGCCTCTACTGGTACCTGCACACACATGGGGGTAAACTCATACAGACACACACTCAGATAAAAAAAATACACTACTCCTTGCAGTGTATTCTGATCTTTTCTATGTAGGTCCTGGGAATCAAACCCTGATCCTCTGCAAGAGCAGACATTACTCTTTTTTTTTCCTTTTTTGGGGGGAGGGTCTTTTGGGATTAAAGACTTGCACTACTATGCCCGACAGGAGCAGACATTACTCTTAACTGCCGAGATATCTCTCCAGCCCTGTCTATTCCTTTGCTTTAAATAAAGTTTCCTTGCTATTATTGGTGTGTGTGTGTGTGTGTTTGTGTGTGTATGTGAGAGAGAGAGAGAGAGAAATGAATGAATGAATGAGAATATGGAAGAACAGAAAGAAGTTACTATGGTCTGGATAACTGTTCCCCAAACACCCATGTGTTAAAGGGCATGGTCCCACTGTGGTAATACTGGAAATTGGGAGAACATTAAAGAGGTGTGTTTGTTGGAACTTACAGTCCCTTCATTCCTTTTTCTCCTGCTTTTCAGACACCATAAGGTGAGCAGCTTACTACAGCATCAGTTCCCTACCTGAACATCCTGCCTGGACAAATGCCCATAAGTCATGAATATGCCTGACCATTATGTACTGGAAACTTTTTAAATGATGAGCCAAAAATAAACCTTTCCATTTAAATTTTGATTATCTCAGGTATTTTGTTATATTAATGGGAAGCTGACTAACACACCATAGAAATACATAGCAAAGATATAACAGAAGAATCAAAAACGTTAATGCAACTCTCATAGTTTCTCTTTAAAATCATATTGATTCCTCTTTTTCATAAAATATGAAGTCAATGTAGGGTGTTTTTTTTTTTTTAACATTAGAGTAGTATTTACTGGGTTGTGGTGGCGTATACTGTAATCCTATGTACTTGAGGTTTTGACCTTGAACCCCTAATCCTCCTGCCTCTACCTCCCAAGTGCTAGGAGGTATATACCACCATGCATGGCTTTGTTGTTAAAGTATTTTAATTAGGAATAGGGGAATTTATGCTTATATTTATTGCTTATAAATAGTAAATTTGTACTGTTTATTCAAAATTATGAATTAGATTCTTTTGACACAGTTTTTCTTAAACATGTTTCCTGATTGTGGAGTAATTCTTTCTTTCTTTTTGTGTGGACAGGTACTAGGGGTTGAACCTGGGCCACAGACATAGTAGGTAAGTGGTCTACCCCTGAGCTAATGGACTTTCAATCTCTTTATCTTGTTTTGAGACAAGGTCTCAATGTGTTGCTCAGGCTGACCTCTTGTCTCAGCCTAAATAGCTGGGGTCAAGGGATGTGTTGCCATATTAGGCTTAATTATTTATTTTTAAAAATTTTAATTATATTTTGGGCTAGAGAAGTGGCTCAGCAGTTTTTGCAGAGGACTGGGGTTTGGTTTCCAGTACCTACATGGCAGCTAACAACCATCTGTAATTCCAGTTCCAGAGGACCCAATGCCCTCTTCTGGTGTCTGTGGGCATTGCACATATGTGGTGCACCTACATACATGTAGGTAAAACACCCATACACATAAAATAAAAAGAAATAAAAGTTTCAAGAAAGAAGATGTGGAGAAGAGGTAATAATGCCACTTAAAATGTAGAATTCTGCTGGTATTGTGGCACATGCCTTTAATCTCAGCACTTGGAAGGTGATGACAGGCAGATCTCTGTGAAATCAAGGCCAGCCTGATCTACATAGCAAATTCTAGGCCAGCTGGGGCTACAGGTAAACCCTTTCTCAAAAAATAAAAAACAAAACAAAACAAACAAACCCAAAGAAGTAGAATTCCATTATTATGTATTTAAAGGAAAATTAATATATATAAAAGGGGAACTGCTGCAAGACAGTGATTTCCTATGTGGCCTGGGAATTTTGCCAATATCATAACTACAACATTTAATTCAGGTGTAAACTGGGTTTTGAAAACAGCTTGGCAGTATGTGCCAAGAACTGTAGATACTTCACAGCCTTTTTGACCCCAAAATGCCATAACTGATGATTTCTCACAAAATCAAATACCTGAAGATGTTTGCCAGCTTCTTGACAATGAAAAACTGGAAACAATTTAAATGCCAACAGTCGGGAAATGGTTCAGTTAAGAGCCTAATCTATTTGATGGCTCATTATGCAACCACCAAAAAGAATAACTATTAAGGCCAGATAACAACATAGGAAAATGCATGATATAGTGTTAAAACTACATCGTTCACTGTTGAAAAAGTAAAAAGGAATAAACCAAAATTGTAGTGGCTACATTATTATGGTGAAAGACAAGATGTTTTCTTTTTTCTCCTCTCTTCAAAATGTATAATAGTGGGCTGGAGATGGAGCTCAGTTATAGAATACTTGCCTAGAGTGCAGTAGCCTCTGCCCACCTCTTCCCATTTCCCCACCTCCCCCCATTTTCCCACCTCCCAAAAAACATTTAATAATAAGGTCCTGTCAATTTGCAATTAGGAGGTAAATTATTACCACAGCGCTGATCAAGGAAGGTCATAATAGGAAGCTTGGAGATGAGATTGCTATGTTCTTACAAAGTTTGGGAAGTGGGGCAAATAGTTCCTCTACCTCAGTTACTGGAGCCATTTTAATTCTCTGAAAAGGTATTAACTAGATGATAAAGAGCGGCAAGTGGGGTTGGGTGGGAGGTGGTTCCAACAACTCACAATTAGACAAACTGTAGCATTGATTTGTTTATCCATTTCCTGATGTGTATTTTTGTTTATTAGAGAACCTATGGAATTTAGATAATTGGTTTTCTAACGTTTGAGTCTTTTTGTAGAACTAGTTTCAACATCTACTGAGCCATACAAAGTTCCAAGTACAGTTTAAACTTTGGAGAGCTGATGGATAAATGTGCTGGTTGCAAAGCCAACCACCTGAGCTCTATCCCAGGACCCACGCGATGGAAGGGGAGAACCAACTCTTGCAAGTTGTCCTTTGACATAACACTCATGCACCATGGCACCCCTAGCCCAAACACACACGCACACACACACACACACACACGAGAGAGAGAGAGAGAGAGAGAGAGAGAGAGAGAGAGAGAGAAGAGAGAGAGAGAAAAGAGAGAATAAATTATAAAAAAGCTTTGGATAACATAGGTAAGTATGATATAGTCACAGTCCTTGGGCATAAAAAATTCTAATAGTAAAATTGTAAGCAAGCTTTTGTTGTTGTTTTGTTGTTGTTGTTGTTGTTGTTGAGACAAGGTTTCTCCAGACAGTCCAAGCTTACCTTGAACTCACAATCCTGCCCCAGCCTCCTGGGTAGATTACTCAAATGTGTAATAATGGGCTAGAAATGGAGCTTAGTTATAGATCTGACACCCTCTTCTGACATCTGCAGGCACTGCATGCACAGGTGCATGTACATATATTTGACCAAAGCACTCATACACATAAAATAAAGATTGACTATTTTTAAAAAAGACTGAAAAATATCCATGATAGATTGGTGGCTCATGCCTGTAATCCCAGCACCTAGGAGACTGAGGAAGGAAGGTTGGTACCACTTTGAGGCCAGCTTGGGCTACATAGCAAGTACTAGGCCAGCTAGGGCTACAGTGCCCTGCCCCAAACAACAGCAGCAACGACAAACCCCAAACCAAAAAGAATTATTGAGTGGTGTCAAAATAATGATCATTTTAATTTTTTTAAAATTTTTTCATTCAAAAAATTTTTATTTATTTATTTTTTATTTTATGTGTATTCATGTATTGCCTGCATGTAGGTAAATGCACCTGTGTCATGCAATGCCCAGGGAGGTCAGAAGAGGCTGTCGGATCCCCTGGGACTGGAGTTAGGGACAGTTGTTAGCTGCCATGTGGGTGCTGAGATTCGAACCTGAGTCTTCTGCAAGAACAACCATTTGTGACCTTTGGTCCCTCTGTTGCATGAGGGAGATGAAATTATTTCTAGTTACAGTCATTATTTATTTGGGTGTTTGTATGTGCATGCCACGGTGTGTGTATGTGTAGAGGTCAGAGGACAGCTCCTAGGGATTGGTTTTCTCCTTCCATTTTGTGGGTTTCGGGAATCAAACTCAGGTCTTCAGACTTGGTGGTGAGTATCTTTATTCATTGGGCCATCTTGTAGGGTAAAGAAAAAAAATTTAAATAAAACATTCAATTATGGGCTGGGGTGATGGCTTAGCAGGTGTGCTGGATAGCTTTAGTGTCAACTTGACACACCTGGGTTGAGGGAGCCTCAATTGGGGAACTGCCTTCATTGGACTGGCCTGTGGCCATGTCTATGGGGCACCTTTTTGATCGTTGGGTGATGTGAGAGGGCCCAGCCCACTGTGGGTGGTGCCACCCCTGGGCTGGTGGGCCTGTGTTGCATATGAAGGCAGGCTGAGCAGGGGCCAGGGGAGCAAGTCAGTAAGAAGCACTCCTCCATGGCCTGTGCTCCAGCTCCAGCCTCCAGGTTCCTGCCCTGAGTTCTTACCTTGGGTCTCTAATGAACTGTGACCCAGGAGATGTAAGCTGAATAAACCCTTTCCTCCCCAAGTTGGTAGTGGTCAGAATGTTTTGTCATAGCAATGGAGAAACAAACTAGGACAGCAGGTAAAGATAGCTACCACTAAATCTGAGTTGGATACCTGGGACCCACATGGTGGAAAGAACAAACTGTAAGTGATCACCACATGTGTGTTGTGGTGTGCATGGCTACACATACATACACATATACATACAAATAAAAAAAGAAATGCGATAAAACTTAAAAATATTCAAGTCAAATGTGTGGTATATACCAGTGATTCCCAACACATGGGAGGCTGAGGCAGGATGATTGAGATCTCCATGCCAGCTTGAGTTCCAAACTATCCTGGCCAGGTGTGGTGGCGCATGACTTTAGTCCCAGAACTCTGGAGGCAGAGGCAGGTGGATCTCTGTGAGTTCAAGGCCAGCCTGGTCTACATCGCGAGTTCTAGGCCAGCTGGGACTACAGGGAGACCCCCCCCCACAGAAAACCCATCCTGAACTATATAGAAATACTTTGTTTCAAATTCGAAAATTAGATTACAAAAAAGTAGAAATAATATTCAAATTTATAGTCCATAAGATTACTCAATAAAATAGAAATAAAAGGAATTCTATGTTCCAACGTATTCTATTATAAGAATACAAAAAACATAATTTTTTTACATTTAATGTGTGTGTGTGTGTGTGTGTGTGCGCGCGCGCGCATTTATGGGCATGTGCCATGGTGCACATGTAAAGGTCAGAGAACAACTTTCAGGAGTTAATTCTCTCTTTCCCCCGTGTGGGTTCCAGGGATTGAACTCAGGTTGTCAGCCTTGTTGGGAAGTGCTTTTGCCCACTGAGCCATCTCACCAGTCCCACAAAGAACGTTTCTATCTATTATTTAATGACAGTTTCTTGTAGTTTTGAACAGAGGCATAAAATGGCTCAGGGACTGCATTGATAAAACTAGAATACTTCTTTCAGTAAGAGTGAAAATGCTTGGCTTGCATTTTTCTCTCCACTGGAACACATGCTGTTGAAAATGTAACTTTACACAAAAGTCCTCCATAATGGTGCGCGTGCGCACACGCACACACACACACCTTAAAAGCAGAGTAGAACATTGCAGTGTCAGCAGGAGCATTATAAATGACCCAAGTTTGATCCCCAGGACCCACATAGTGCAGGCACATATGCATCCCTCCCCCACATCAGATATATAGATAAATTTAGGGGGAAAAAAGAATGCCGAGGGCTTGGATGGTGGCTCAGTGGGTAAAGTGCTAGCTGTTCAAACTCACAAAGATGTGAGTTTGGACGCCCAGGTCCTATGTAAAGACCAGGTGTGGAGGTGCTTGTAACCCCAGTGCTGGGGGCTGGAGACAGGTGAATCTCTGGGGCTCACTGGCCAACTAGTCTAGCTGAAAAGGTGAACTTTGGGTTCAGTGAGAGACTGTGTCTCAAAAAGTAAGGTGGAGAATGTTAGAGGAAGATACAAAGTTGACCTCTGCCCTCCTTGTACACACATACAGGTGGGCGCACGTTTTATGTGCATAAGAACCCTTTCCTCATCATATAGTTACTCCCATCACCCTTGCCTAACTTACCTCTCACTCCTCTCCCCTAAACTTCTATTTTCATTACGTCGATCAGGATGCAGTATGAGCCTCAGCCATCTGCCCATTCTTCAAGTTTTGTATTTTGTGTGACTCAGGTGTGTATGTACCTAATTAATATGGGCATTCTCCTCTTAATCTGTCTTGTGTCAATTTAATTTGCAGATTAGCCAGAGAACTGAGAGGGAACTGGTTCTCTATAGTCATAGATCTGAGCTGTCCAACATGGTTGCCACCAAGCCCATGAGGTCAACGAGTACCTGAGATGCAGCTAATGTAACTAAGGAACTGAGTTTAATTTTATTTATCTTTTTAAGTTAATTTTATTTTATAATTTATTTTGTTTTTGAGACAATCCTAACAATATAACTTAGACTGACCTGGAACTCACTCTTCTTTGTTGTGTTGTTGTTGTGCTGTATCTAGGGCCTCTCACATGCTAGGCAAGTGCTGAACCACTAATCTATATCTCTAGCACCAACTCCCAGGCTGGCCTTGATTTCACAATTCTTACATCTTAGCCTGAGGCTGGGATTACAAACGTGCACTACCAAACCTGGTTTAGGAACTCAATCTTGAAATTTGCACTTGTTTTTTTATTGAGACAGGGTTCATTCTGTGGACCTGGCTGGC
This sequence comes from Nannospalax galili, assembly GCF_000622305.1. Taxonomy (NCBI): domain Eukaryota; kingdom Metazoa; phylum Chordata; class Mammalia; order Rodentia; family Spalacidae; genus Nannospalax; species Nannospalax galili. The sequence continues at coordinate 6,526,457 of NW_008343385.1, read as the reverse complement.
CTGGTATTCACTATGTAGTTCAAGCTGGCCTTAAAATCATGGTATCCCCCTGTCTCAGTCCTCTCTCTCATCCTCGAGTCTGTGTTATGGCACTTGATTCTAAATTTGCTTTTTGTTGTTATTGCTTGTTTGTTTTTAAGACAGGTCTTATGTAGCCCAGGTTTACTTTGAATTTGCTATATAGCTGAAGATGATCGTGAACTCCTGATCCTCCCACCTCCAACTCCTAAGTAGTGGGATTACAGCATGTGTCACCATACCTGGCACTAAAATTTCCTTTTTAATAAATTTGAGCTGAAAACTGGTACTCAATTCAGCTACTGGAGAATTCTTCTGTTTGGAGCAATTGGGGTATGTGAATATGCTATTCAGCTATGAATGTTCTAAATATGAAGCAAATATTCCAATGAAAATCTTGTTAACTCAAAACTCCTGAGATAGAATGAGCTCTGAACCAAAAGGATTTGTTGAGTCACTGTGTTAGGTATGGAGTTAGGTATTAACAGGCTTGGAGGTCATTAGGGATGCTACAAGCCCTTTCTCCTAAACAGCAGATTGAAAAACCAAGAAGTGACTGCAGGAATCTGATTACAGGTCAAAAGAATGAGATCCAAAGTCAAACAATAAAACTATAAACAAACAACAACAAACCCCAGAATGCTAAATTTTGTTTGTTCAAATTTCTTTTTTATAGCACTAAATTATTATTTTTTTATTTCTCTAGTCTTTATAATGAGGAAAGGGGATAGTGTAATTTAAACAAACTTTTTACTGTTTTACTATGTAATTCTGCTGGCCTGGAACTACCTGGAACTACTTGGATCTGCCTGTGTCTGCCTGTCAAGCATAGGGATTAAAGATGCCACCACAATGGGCAGCAAACTTTTTTGTTTGGTTGGTTTCTTGGTCTTTTTGAGACAGGGTCTCTCTGTAGCCCTGTAGCCCAAACTGGCCTGGAACTCACTATGTAGACCACGCTGGCCTTGAACTCATAGATATCCGCCTGCCTCTGCCTCCGGAGTGCTAGGACTAAAGACATGTGCCATCACACCCGGCTGCAAAACTATTTTTATTTTATTTTATTTTGTATTTTTATTTTTTTATTCTTTTTAATTTTCTTATTTAAATAAATGAGAATTTCATACACGCATATAAGGTGTTTTGATCAAATCCACACCCACTCCCTCCCCTCCAGCTCCTCCCCTATCTCTCCATCACTTTTTTTTCTGATAACTTCACGTACTCTTTCTTCTTTTTAACAAGGGCTCAGATTTATACAGACTTTGGAAGAGCCTAAGACAATTCCCCACCACCTGCATAATAGCTCTACATCGTCATTGTTCCCCAGTCATACACTT
>NW_008343385.1:6510103-6525051 GCF_000622305.1 Nannospalax galili | reverse complement strand
AGGACACTTTGAGATTTAGTGAAGAAACTGGCTACTTTTCTTTGGGGTCTTTTTACACTAACTGCCTAGCCAATTTCTACCTCCTATTCTTATCACACCATCCTCTGATGAGGTTACCCAAACTGCCAATAGAGAATGGGATTGCAGACTGCTCTGGCTTCTTCATGCAGAACAGGGATGCAGGGTGAGGCAATTGGAGTTCCCCTCCCAAATTGCATAACTCTTATCTCAAGGAGGAAAAGAAAGTCTTTGAATTGTGAATAGGAGATGTGAAGGAAAAGTAAAAGCAAGAGTAATTAGAATTACAGGTTATAGACAGGGAACTAGAAAAAAGTCAGCACAGGGCAATTTTCAAATGTTCATATGAGAATCCATTTGAATTTCTTAATAAGGGCTTCCAAAAGCATCCCCCTATTGGGTTACTCTGGGCTCTAGAGGGATGGAGAAAGGATTTGCTTTCAGGTGTTTTGATAGCTGTTGGAGTGGTTAGAATCAGTGTCAGTTCCCTCTCAAAGGCTTCTAGATAGGACGAGAAAGCAAATTTATCCATCATTTTAGAACAATAGCTGGTTGTCTTCCTTAGCTGCAGGTGGGCACTACAGTATTAGAGACCAAGATTTGAAGTCTTACATCTGAGCAGCACTTTCTTGTTAGGAACAAAATCATCAATGAGAAATAATTGTCTAAATAGCTTTTTATATAGACTTAAGCCTAATGTCTGGGAAGTGTAATCCTTTGACCTCTTAAAGAAATACACTGATGACTTTACTCTTTGGTTATACTTCCCTTTTGGGTGTTTAAGACTATATTTTTGGCCCAAATAAATCAATTTATTTTTACACTTAAGGTCATTTGAGGATCTGTTCCTCAGGGGTCACATGGGCTTGGGAGGAGCTCCTGGCTCCTTTCTTTTACCAGTTCCATCTATGTGAAGATAAGTCAAAGGTCCTGCTCAACCATGTCCGGCTTCACTTGGAAGCATGAATGAGATGTCTCCTCTGAGTTGACTTTCCTCTTTGTAGACTAGACACTGGTTCAAGTCCATCTCATGGGGTCTCCACGTCCTCCCTGAACAAGAGGACAGGTGACTCACCACAGTTAACAGGACATTTTGAGAGATGTCCCATAGTCCCCTGGAACTTAGTCGACCTTGGAGGGCAAGGAGAAAAAACTGTCCTTTAAGTCCCTCTGACCACATTAATATGGACCTCAAACTATGGCTGTTAAACATGCAATAAGGTTATTTCCACTAGTCTGGTACTTTTAATTATCATGTGCTATGTAGATAAGGCTTGCGTAAAAAAACCAAATATTCTCAGATAAACCTTGACTAGATATATATTTTGTTCCTTTAGCTAGTTGACTAAACTATGACCATAGACATTTTAAGATTATGTGTATATTATGTTTGTCTCATCCTTTATATATCATAACAAACCTATACAGACCTTCATTACTTGCTTAGGCTTTCTCATTTTTTTCTATTTTAGAAAATATCTCCGTTCCCATGTTCTTTTAACACCTTTTACATTCTCATTTTCTTTTTTTAAAAAAATAATTATGAGACATAATAGCATTAACAAATAAAATTTCCATCTGTTGTGAGTCTTCTTTTCCTGGGCATGCTAAGCAATGCTTATTCACTTTTAAAGTTCTAGTGTCAAGGCAATGTTTGATTAAAGTTTTACTGGGGAACCAATGAATTTATTGAGCTTACTTACCGAGATAACTGAGGAGTTGCTGAGGTGTATGTATGACATGAGGGTATGCACACTGGAAAGCCTTTACCCACCATCGGTCATGCCTTCTCTTCCTAGCCTACCCAAGATTGTATACTATAGCCCTCCCCAAATCCAGGAGGCCATCTGTGATTAGGGCCAAATTACATACAGTTGGCCGGGAAGAGTGGCTGGGTACTCTGATGAGGGTCCAATGACCCTGCTTGGCCCTCTTTTAATGAATGAGCACAACCGTCAACAAGCCCAATTGTGATGATGAATAGCAGTCAGGCTCAGCTGAAGTCCTGATGATGGTAGTTATTTCATGCAGAAAGGACTGCTATATAGCATCATCTTATTAAAAGGCCCACCATGTGGAGGCAGGATCCGGGGGCTCTCAGGCAGTCCCCTGCGTTCTCAGGCCCTCTGCCAGAGGGAGGCCTGAGGGTGGCCAGACCTCAGTACTCTCTGGAAGTCTGCTGAGATCATGGCCCCTACACCAATGGATTTCCAAACCCACCCTCTCAGTGCAGAGCTATTTTTGAAAACAGAAAAGAAATTGGGCATGATGGTGCATCCCTTAGTCTTAGCACTCAGGAGGAAGAGGCAGGTGGGTCTCTGTGAGTTTGAGGTCAGCCTGATCTACCCAGCAAGTTCCTGTTTCAAAAACAAAAACAAAAACCACTGCTGAAGAGATGGCTCAGCATTAAGAACACTGGATGCTGTTGTCGAGAACCTGGGTTCAATTCCCAGCACCCACATGGCAGCTAACAACTGTCCGTAACTCCAGTTTCAAGGGATCTGGCACCCTCTTCTGACCTCCTTGGGCACTGCATGACATGGGTGCACTTACATACATGCAGGCAATACACTCATACACCTAATTAAAAAAAAAATCCCTCCCCAAACCCCAAAACCCCCAAAACTGAAAAGAAGCTAGGCATGATGGGATATATCTGTAATCCTGGCACCAGTGCATCTACATATTTACACACCACACACACACACACACACAGAGAGAGAGAGAGAGAGAGAGAGAGAGAGAGAGAGAGAGAGTAAATAAGTGAGAATGTAATAAAAATTAGTTCTACTGGTTCAAATAACATAATCAGTTTTTGACTAAATAATTTCCTTTCCTGAAATAATGCTTCATTACTCTCTTTAATTTTGTTAGCATTTATATGTAGTTATTTTCTAAGTGTTTCTTTTGGGGGAAATTGTTAATTTGTAGAAAGGAGTTTTGAAATTTTTGAATATTTTTAGCAGTTTATAATGTAGGATGAAATTTAGTAGTGAATTTTAAAAGTAAAGATCCAGTGCCCATGGCCATATTTTAATCTGAGTTCTTTATTAAGCATATCTTATAAATATTAATGAGTCAGTGTGTTAAAATAGCTTTATTTTTAATTAATGCAATTTTGTTAGTAAAGTATTACATTCACATAATATGAAAATTAAAAAGAGCAAGCTTAATATGGAAAAGTTCCATCTTCTCACTTTGCTCAAACCTCTACCTCCTCTCAGTCTATAACCCACCTCCTAAATAACTTCTGGTGATAATTTCTACTTTTAGTTTACTGTAAGTCTACTCTTAAATTTTAAATTTTGCCAGATTTACGTATAATCTATTGATTTTTTCACTGTGAAAGGCTGGAATTTTATCATGATTTATCTATTTGTCCATCTCTAGCTTTTTGAGACAAAGTCTTAATGTAGTCCAAGCTGCCCTGGATTCATGACCCTCTTGTCCCAGTCTTTTGAGTGCTGGGGTTATGGGCTTGTACCACGTCTGCATTTTTATTGATTGTATTTTTTATTTTTTAATTTTTCTAGTGGTTGCTTTTTTGCTTTAAACAATATATTTAAAGTATCTAATTCTTGGGTTATCAAATTTAATATAGATTAACTACAATGAAAAAGATTGCTACCCTTCCACTTCGCTTGCCTCTCCGTTTTCTTAGTTATTATATTATTTTGCACTGCTATGACCAAAACACCTGAGGACAGCTTAAGGAAGAAAGATTTATTCTAGCTCATAGTTTGGAGCTTTTGGTCCATGGTCACCTGGCCCCATGCACTTGGGCAGCACATTGTGGCAACAGGAGTGTGTAGTGGAGGAAATTCTTTATCTCAAGTCAGACAAGAAGCAGAGAAAAGGGGGAATATGAAAAGTTGGACAAGGGGCTGGAGAGACGGCTCATTGGTTAAGAGCCTGACTGCTCTTGCTGAGGACCCAGGTTCAATTGTCAGCACCCACATGGCGGCTATGAACCATCCTTAACTCCAGTTCCAGGGGAATTTGATGCCCTCTTCTGACCTCCGTGGCATTGCATGAGATGGGTTCACTCATATACATGCAAGCAATACACTCATATATGTAAAATAAAAATAATAAATAAAATATTGTAAAAGAGAAAAATTGGGCAAGATTTAGCTCCCAAGACCCACTTCCAGTGACCACCTTCCTCCAACTAGGCCCATCTCTCACCTTTCACTATCTCCCAATAAAGTCATTGTATTAGGAATCTATCAAGGGGTTAGGATTTGACTAATCTATTGAGTGTATCAGAAGCCTGATGACCTGCCTCTGGAAGCGCTCTGACAGACACACAAAGAAAGGGGTATGCGCCACTAATCTCCTAGGCATTTCTTCTTTTTTTTCTTTGCTTTTCTTCCCTTTTAAAAATTACATTTATTTAACTAAAACACACATGTGTATTTATATGAGCACATGCATTCCATAGCATATGTGTGGAGGTCGAAGGACAACCTGTGAGAGTTGGTTTTCTCTGTCCACCATGTGGATTCTAAGGATTAAATTCTGGTGCTCAGTCTTGGCTGCAAGCACCTTTACTTATTGAGGCATCACACTGGCCCTGGGCATCTTTTCTTCCTTCCTTCCTTCCTTCTTCCTTCCTCTCTCCTCCCTCCTTCCCTCCCTCTCTCTTCCCCACCCCGCCTGCCTTTCTTTCTTTCTTTGACAGGGTCTCTGTATCTCACGGTGCTCTGAAACTCACTGTGTAAACCAGGCTGGCCTTGAACTCTTGACTACCCTCCTTCCTCAGACTCATGAGCCTGAGATGAGCTACCATGCCCAGCCTCCTAGGCAAGTCTTAATCTAGTCAAGCTGATAGTGAAGACTATGACAGTTATATTACCATGTGTCTGAATAAGTCTAGTTATTTTCCAGTGTTGTTTTAAAAAATAACTGTCTTGGCATTTCAGTGGGATTCACCATATGTGCATAACCTTCAGCTTGACATAGAGCTTTTTGCATTACAAGACTATTGGTAGCTGGGCTGGAGAGATGGCTCAGCAGGTAAGCACATGCACTACTCTTGAAGAGGACCTGGGTTCAGTTCTCAGAACCCACATGGGGTGGCTCATAACCACCTGTAACTCCAGTTCTAGGAGATCCAACACCTCTGTCCTCTACAGGCACCTGCCCTCACATGCATATGCGTCCGCAGACAGACAGACTGGTAGACAGATATGCACTTCTTTAAATCTAAAGAAAGATTAGTAATAAGTTACTTGTTTGTAGGAACAGGTCTTTGGTGAGTGCCCATGCTTTTTCTTTTTCTCTCTTTTGGTCTTGAGTGTACAATGCATGTATACACAAGTCATTTAATTCATCATTTGCACACTTCTCCTTAGCATTCATAAAGCCCTTGGTACTTTCAATTCTCTTTCTTCCTATCCTAAAAATGTACAATACTGGAAAGACTTACTAGAATTGTGTATTCTAGTGAGTATATAAGTTACTCTTACATTTTTGTGACCAAAATACCTGACAGAAACAGCTTAATATAAGAAAATTAATTTTGGTTTCAGAGGCTTTCAGTCTTCCTAACAGGAAAGGCGTGGAGGATCTGCTCAGTTCATGGTGACAGGAGAGTGTGGGAGACTGTTCATGTCATAGCAGATCAGGAAGTAGAGAGCAAGGCAGGAACCTGGGGCCAAGGATAACTTCAAAGATATAACCTTGGTGACCTGCTTGTGCCAACTACATCCCACCTCCCAAATTTCCAAGCCTCCTAAAACAGTGCCAGAGGCTGGGTAACAACTGTTCAAAGTATGAGGCTGTGAGGGACATTTCAGATGAACACCATAATAGTAAGCATAAAAAAAAAAACTAGCTCACATTTACAGAGGTATTACTGTCAAAATAGTTACAGATTAGATTATTTCAAAAGGAATAACAGTAATTCATCACCAGAATATGGGATAATAATGAAGAAGAATATATCAATAAGTCCAAAGGTTGGAACAAACTAGTTGCTTGCAATCTTGTATTTTCTATACATTGCCAGACTCGAATCATTTTAACAGCTGGTGAGTAAGGATATGTGCAATACCTGCCTACTTACAATGCGAGGAAAATGAACATGGGTTATTATAGAATAGGCCATAGCACGTTGGTGCACAGACAATCCCATCACTGAAACTGTGTTTAAAGTAGAAAATGAGGCAGTACTGTGTCGCCAGAGCTACTTAACTGCCCCATTTCATTCACAACACAAAAAGAAAATGGACACTGACTGATGGCCACTGATGGTGGCCGGTGCTGCATAAAGCCAGCCATACTGTCCTACTCGATATATAGACAAGTGCTTTTATTTAAAAAAAAACAAAAACATGAGAAAAAACACAAAAAATTAGTTTTCTCAACTTCTTTTGAGTAACTCCTTTATTTGTGTGAGTGTGTGTGGTGCTGGCTTGTCGCATGCCCAGTAAGTGCTCTAACACTGAGCTACCTCCCCCAGTCCCCCAGTGTGACATTTCAATAGATGTGCCCAATGTGTAATGACCTGACCAGGGTAGCTGATATATCCTTTACTTAAATATTTGCTATTCCTTTGTGTTGAGAATATTAAAATCCTCTTCACTAGCTATTTGAAATAAACAATGAGTTGTTGTCGAGCATAGTGATGTTACTATGCTGCAAGACATTAGAAGCAAATTTTCCTATCAACTTGCACCCCTCTGTTACCATCCTCTCTCTAGCCTCTTTCCCCAGCCCCAATCTTCTGAAGTCAGAGACTTCCCTTACCTGCCCTTCATGGGGAAGCTGAAACTCCAGATGCTAGAAAACCTATTGACTGTAATGCTCCTTTTAAGCTTTATTCCCCAGTAGTTGCACTAGTATCCTCCATCTCTAGCCATGTTATGCTTTACTGTATGAGTGCATCAAATTTGTTCCTCTTGTGTTCTTCCTTCTGATACTCTTACTTGAGTCATCTCTCTCTTGTCTTAAACACTCTTATTTTTTTCAGTTATTTGATAGAAGTGACAGCAAACACAAGTAATATCATTTGGAGAAAAATTTTAATGAAGAATAAACATGTGCTTTTCCTGTGGTTACAAAATATATCATTCGAGCTGAGCATGGTAGCACACGCCTTTAGTCCCAGCACTTGGGCGGCAGAGGCAAGCAGATTTCTGTGAGATCAAGTCGAGCCTGGTCTACATAGTGAGTTCCAGGCCAGCTGGGGCTACAGGAAGACCCTGTCTCAAAAAGATGAAAAAAAATCATTCGTTCGTTTCCTCCCCTGCCCCCATGCTACTACCTAAGTGAGGCTTGAATTGTGATCCTCTTGCCTCATCGTCCCAGGTTGCAAGTACACCTTCCTCTCACAGAAGACCTTTCTTATCATTGGGTTGTACCATATTTCAGAGATAAAAGTTGGCCTGCCAGATTTGAACGTCATTACATTCTGTTGTTTTGAAACAGATGTCGCTGTGTAGTGTTGGTTGGCCTGGAACTCACAATCCTCCTATCTCAGTTTCCTGAGTACTGGAGTTACAAGTATATGACATCACACCCCATTTTTGTTTTATATGCCAAATATTCTGGTAGAAAGTTACATACTTAATTTAATCATAAAGATATATGATTTCATAACTTACTTTAAATCCCCTCTCCTCTCCTCCCCTCTTTTCCCCCTTTTCTCTCTCACTCTCCCTCTTGGAGATAGACTTTGTAGTACAAACCTGCCTGGAGCTCACTATGTAGCCTAGATTCGCCTCAAACTCAGAGCAATCATCCTGACTCAGCCTCCCAAACCTGAGATTTCGGATGTAAGTCACCATGATGTCAACTTTAAATCCTGTTTTTGAAAGGTAAATCTCTTTTTAATAGAAATATCAGTTCATTTGTTTTCATTGTCACCTCCACCAAAATCTATATTCTCTCCCTTCATTCTGGAAACCTGTTCTTGAGCTCTTTTTTTTTTTTTTTTGGTCTTTTTGAGACAGGGTCTCCCTGTAGCCCCACCGGGCCTGGAACTCACTATGTAGATCAGGCTGGCCTCGAACTCACAGAGATCTGCCTGCCTCTGCCTCCAGAGTGCTGGGATCAAAGGCATGCACCACCACACCCGGCCTGAGCTCTTTTTTAAATGACTCATGTAGCTGTACAGCATACTTACCAAGTAGTGGCATCTCAAACGTAGGAACCAACAGCATACAACCCTGATTATGTGTGATCCTGTAGATGGCAGCAGGAACCATACAGTTCTAAGATATTGTATTAAAAGTTTGCTATAAATGTTCTTTGTTTTTATATGGGTGGCAATTCCATAGGGCATATATATATATATGAAAATAATCAAACTATATGTTTAAGATGTGTACAATTTATTTTACCGTGTTGTACATCAGTAAAAATTTAGTTTTCCTTTTTGTTACAGGGTTTCATGTAGCCCAAGCTGACTCAAATTTCCTAGGTAGCCAAGGATGACATTACATTTCTGATCCTCCCACTTCTGCCTCCCAAGTGAGAACAGGTGTTTTGATCCACAATACTGGAAAAATAAATACATTTTAAAAAATAAATGAGTACAAATGAGAAGCATTTTATATAAGCTATCATAAACTTTGCCCTGTTGTTGAGCACAATAATGAAAATGTGATAGGGAGCGCTAAGTATTAGCAATTTTCCTGCATGTCTGAACTATTTTTAGAATATTTAATTTAGCTTATTGCAGTGCATTGAAAACATATGGATGACTAAACCATGAGCATAATAACCACAGATTAGAACATTATATGAAATGAGAGTTGAGCGTGCACAGCTGCATGCATTATTAATATTAACATGGATATATTCTGCAAACACATTATTAGTGAAAAACAAGTCACAAAGATCACTTATATGCAAACTTTTATATACAGTTCAGAAATGGTCAAAATAATGCACATTTAGGGTTGCATACATCGATAGCCAACCTGAAGAAATGCCAGAGAACAGTTACTGTTGAAGCCAGGGCAGTGGCTGCTGCTTTAAGGGGAGGAGGAAGGCAGCATTTGGAGACAAGAACATAGAGTGCATCTAAGGCACTACCATTGTTCCACATAGTACTTCACTTGGATGGCAGTTACGCAGGTGCTTACCTTACAATTACTCCTGAAGTACCAAAGGAGATGAAAAACTAGTAATCCAATAACTAGGCATTTTATACTCCAGGAAGCCCAAGGTTCTATCTATTAGCAAACTAAAAATAGTCACAAACTCCCAGAATTATCTGTAGGGTGACCAGATTTAGCAAATACAAATGCAAAACTATAGCAAATTGAAATATAAGATGTTCAATTAAATGTTAATTTCAGATAAATGGCAAAGAATTTTGGTGTTTTTTAAAATAATGTTTGTGTGTGTGTAGGGGGGGTCCAACATAGGACCTCTTGCATGCTAGACAAGCACTCTACTTTTTTTGATTGATTTTTTTTTATTTTTGGTCCTTTTTGAGAGTGTCTCCCTGTAGTCCCAGCTGGACCTGGAACTCACTATGTAGACCATCCTGGCCTTGAACTCACAGAGATCCACCTGCCTCTGCCTCCTGAGTGCTGGGATTAAAGGTGTGTGACACTGTGCCTGGCTGATTGATTTTTCTTGTTTTTCTTTTCTTTTATTTATTATTTTTATTTTATGTGTATGAGTGTATTGCCTGCATGTAGGTAAAATGCACCTATGGGCGTGTGGGGATCTCGGGGCGCCAGCTGCTGGGCATGGCGCCAGTCTCCCACATGTCGCTGGAGTGCAGCGGGTCCCACGGGCCGCGTCTGCTGTTTGGGCCCCTGGCTCCGTGGGTCTCTGCTACTGGAGCTGGCGGCTCTAGGACCACTGTCGGCTGTCCGGTCGGGTTCCATTTCAATTTCCACCATGCACTCTCTCTCTAAGTTCCAGACCTGTTGGCCACCAGGTCACGAGGGGAGGTGCGAGAAACAGCGAAAGCAGGGTCTTCGTGAGTCGATGATGGAAGGATAGCCCCCCCCCCCCCGGGACTGGATCCCCGGATTTAGGGCTACAGCTTCAGACAAGTGACTCAGCTCAGATCTCAGTGATTCAGCTCCAGCTCCAGCTTTATTGGGGTAAAACTAGGACTATTTATAGTGTGGAGACAGTAGAAGAAGCCTTAACTGATAGGTACTCCTGGAATGCTTCATTTACATAGGGCGGCAGGCTTCTATCAGGCTATCAGACAATGCCTGATTAAAACCTGGTAGCTCCTGTGCCGGAGGGCATGTATCTTGTGACATTTCAAAAGTAAGTCAGGGAGGAGAGCAGAAGGCGCCCTGCTGAGAAGGGGAGTCTCCCCATTTGCACCGAGCCAGCTTGTGGCTATCCGGACATGGAGAGACTGCTACCCTAAACAGCAGGGGTCCCCAACATGCACCCATGTCATGCAATGCCTGCGGAGGACAGAAGAGGCTGTCAGATTCCCTGGAACTGGAGTTACGGACAGTTGTTAGCTGCCATGTAGGTGCTGGGATTCGAATCCAGGTCTTCTGCAAGAACAATCAGTGTTCTTAACTGCTGAGCCACCTCTCCAGCCCCCTGATTAATTTTCTTTTTAATGTGTATGTGTTTTGCCTTATGAATGTAAGTGCACCTGTGCTGTACAATGCCCACAGAGAGTGTCAGATTCCCTGAAGTGGAGCTATAAATGGTTGTTAGCCACCATGTGGGTGCTGAGAACAAAACCCTGGTCCTCTGGAAGAGCAGTGAGTGCTCTTTTTTTTTTTTAACTCAGTGCTCTTAACTGCTAAACCATCTCTTCAACCCCACAAGCACTCTACTTTTGAGCTACACCCCAAACTCTGACAAATAATTTTTAGTTTTTCTCCATGCAATCAATATCTGGTCTTTTGCAATATCTAAGCCATACTTAAAACAAGACAATTATATACCTGAAATTTACATGAAACTGAGCACCACATATTTTATCTGACAACCCTCATTATGTACAAGTTACACAGTGAGAAGTAGAGTAGACAAACCAGGCCAACTTCAAGAGGAGAAAGAAGAAGTCTTAAACTAAGTAATCTGACTCTAAGCTCCTCTTTGAATAACAGTGTAAATGAATTTTTGAAGTTCACATCATTGCAATCATTCTCAATGAATGCATTTGTAAGATGTCAAATAATTTCTATCAGCCAAAACAGTATCAGCAAATGTTTCTACAAGCTATCAGTTTCTCCCAGATATCACCTGTCTCCTACTGCGTCAGACCCTCTTCTATTTGCTTTGGATGAAGACATTGTACAAGATATCCCTGTGCTGTTGTTCATTTATAACTAATGGTTTTCTGATCTGAAGTGGTCAGGAGAAGTGGCAAGGTATGCTATTTGGTGGTGTTTTTTTTCTTCTACAAATATTCTGTTTCTGATGGCTGCCATGTGTCAGAAGGTAACTTAGGCTCAAAAGATAGAGTAATTAATTTTGTTTGTTCCTTTGAGACAAGGTCTCCCTGTAGCCCCTGCTAGCCTAGAACTTACTATGTATACCAGACTGGTCTTGATCTCACAGATATCTGCCTACCTCTGCCTCCTGAGCACTGGGATCAAAGGCATGTGCCACCATGCCCACCTAAAATAAGATAATGTTAATGACACAGATGTAGGCTCTTTCCATGGATCTTTGAGATTAAATCCTAGAAAACTGTAAAGTTAAGATATAGATGATATAGATATAGGTTAGATAGATAATGTATTTGGTAAAGCATTAGTTAGCTATAGTAGTAACCACCTGCTGTTTGCTGCCCAGTATTCCTCCTTCTTTTGGGGAACCATCCAATCCTCCTTCTTTGCTATTTGGTTGGGCTCGAATTGACCCCAAGCTGATTGCCACAACTGGTGATTGATTCAAGGAGGATCACATAATCCAATTAGAAGTGACAAACCAAAGAAGTGTCTGGAAAAAGTAAGCATTCACTCTTGCTGTTGGTCTTGCTGTTGCTATGGCCCCAAATGGAGCCCCCCAAATTGCAATAGCCAAAGTAACTTCATTTTGTATAAAGCAGCCACTTCAAATTTCAAAAGTTAGAAAAATAGCCAGCTTCAAGGTTAAGCTCCTGAACTTAGTTGCTTTCCTTTAGAAGAGTGCTTTCTTTGGAGTAGCTGACCTTGGGTTTCCCAGACACAGTATCTGCACTTAATCAGAAAGTGCCTTATTGCCAAGGTCTCTATACCTCGTTAAGAGAAGGACTAAGATAAACTTGCTTTGGCTTCTGTAGTTTGCTTATCTGCTAACTTGGGCATCCTGTCCATATTCAGGACCACCTGGCATTACTCACATGTGATGAAATTCCTATGGTATTTGTGGGTTTTGCCTTTAAAAGTTAGTTCCACCCTCCCCTCGGGGCTGTGGGTCCTAAATCTGACTAAGGGACCGTGGACAGCTATAGCCCTAATAAATTTAACCAATTAAAATTTGAATTGAGTCTGGTGGTCTTTTCCCCAGTGTTTTCAAACTCTGTAACACTGTGCAAGTGGTAAAACTTGGTAATAAGTCACCACATTGCTAACTTGAGGGAAACCATTAAGACAACGAGGGCTATAGGGTACATACCACCTGAAGGCATCACTCACACATGCAAAGCATGAAGTCAACACAGAAAAAACATCTGGGTGACACTGGGGAGCCCCAGTTCAATACCTACAGCCTTTTCTGTTAGATTGAGCCAATGAATGCACCCATTTCTTAGGGCAGCTCCAGTTGCAGCTCCCTGTTACCTGTGCATTGAGTCCTCACTGATGCAATCAAAGTCTAGGAGGAATTTCCATTCCCTCTCTCCAGATTCATCAGAGATCATCCATTATGCCTTTTCCAGATACCTGTTTGCATAAAAAAGTATACTGATATAGGGGGCTGGAGAGATGGCTCAGCGGTTAAGAACACTGGCTGTTCTTGCAGAAGACCCGGGTTCAAATCCCAGCACCCACATGGCAGCTAACAACTGTTGGCAACACCAGGGGATCTGACACCCTCTTCTGTCCTCTTTGGGCATTGCACAACACGGGTGCACTTACATACTGCAGGCAATACATGCATACACATAAAATAAAAAAAAATGAGCCAGGCATAGTGGCACAGGCCTTTAATCCCAGCACTCGGGAGGCAGAGGCAGGCGCATCTCTGTGAGTTCGAGGCCAGCTTGGTCTCCATGGTGAATCCAGGACAGCTGGGGCTACAGGGGAGACCCTGTCTCAAAGAGACCAAAAAAAAAAAAAAAAAAAAAAAAAAAAAAAAAACCAAACAAAATAAAAAAATGAAAAAATAAAAAGATATATACTTCAAATTTTATGTGTATATGTATGTGCATTGGTTTTTTTCTCACTGTTATGACAAGATTCTTGACAAAAGCCACTTAAAGAAGTGATTCATTCTATCATGGTGGAAAGGCATGGTGGCAGAGTGAGGTGGTTAATCAGTGTGTCTGCAGTCATAGGAAGCAAAGAACGTACAGGAAGTAGGGTCAGGTTATAAAACCTCCGGCCTGCCTCCAGTGACCCACTCTTTCTAGGTAGGCTCCACCTCCTAAAGGTCCCACCAGGTTAAAAAATAGTGCTAGCTTGCCAGCCATGGTGGTGCTTGCCTTTAATCTCAGCAGAGGCCAGCGTTATCTTAGAGTGGTATCTTAGGGAAATATCGTAGTTCAGGGCCAGCCTGTTCCACATAGAGCGCTCTGGGCCAGATTACATAGTGAGAACCTGTCCTTTTTTTTTTTTTTTAAAAAAAAAAGCACTGTGGGGCGTGGTGGCGCAGGCCTGTAAGTCCCACACTTGGGAGGCAGAGGAAGGTGGATCTCTGTGAGTTCAAGGCCAGGCTGTTCTACATCATGAATTCCAGGCAAGCTGGGGCTACAGGGAAATCCTGTTTCAAAAAGACCAAAAAAAAGCACTACCAGCTGGGATCCAAGTGTTCAAATGTATGAGCCCCTGGGGGAACATACCACATCCAAACATAATATACTTGTTTTTTTGTTTTTATATTATATGTGTGTACCTGTGATGCTTGTGCAGGTGAGTACCAAGTGTGTGTGGAAGTCAGGGGACAGCTTTGTGGAGTCGGTTCTCTCCTTCCATTTTTATGCGGGTTCTGGGGATGGAGCTCAGGTCATCAGGCTTATGCAGGCAAGCGCTTTTATGCACAGAGCTGTCTTGCCAACTCGTGTTTTTGGTTATTGAAGATAGAAGCTACAAGACAGTTTCTTTTTTCTCATTTGTTCCCAAAGAAAGAGAAGAACTATCATAAATGGCAGAAATATTTACAATGATACATCCAACTTCCAAAATAGCATGTGTTCTGCTGGGCATGTCAAAGCATGCCTTTAAACCCAGCACTCAGGATGCAGAGTCGAGTTATCAGGTCCTCTGTAGGAGCAGTATGTATTTTTAACCACTGAACCATCTCTCCAGCCCCTGGTTTATCTTTTCCTTTAGTTACTAAATTAAATTGTTATGGTGCTATAGAACTCAGGGTGTTGTGTGTGGTAGACAAGCGCTCTACCACTCACCTATATTCCCAGACCATCTTTCCCTTATTGATTTATCTTTATGTATGAAGAAACAGACCTTTTCCTCATGCACGTTTTGATTATTTTTCCAAAGCTTGCTGTTTGTCCTTTGACATTTATTTCTTAATTTTAAAATTTCCTCTTCTTCTAAACATTTTAAGTATAGAGAAAATAGGAGAGAATTATATAACACGAACACACACATTGTCCAGTTTTTAATGATCATTTTGCAATCTTTACTTCAGCCATTTTTCCAACATTTATTAATTTGTTTTGGGGGGCACATGGGTGCTACAGTGTGCATGTGGGGGTCAGAGGACAACTTACAGGAGTTGCCTCTCTCCTTCCACCAGGTGGGTCCTGAGAATCAAACTCAGATTGCTTGGTTACCTAATATGCCATCTTTTTAAAATTAATTAGGTAATTAAAA
>NW_008343385.1:6453267-6509703 GCF_000622305.1 Nannospalax galili | reverse complement strand
TTTTTAATATTTTATTTTTATTTTATGTATATGAATGTATTGCCTGCATGTATGTAAGCACACCCATGTTGTGCAATCCCCAAAGAGGTCAGAAGAGGGCATCGGGCCCCCTGATTGTTAGCTGCCATGTGGGTGCTGGGAGATGAAGTCTGGTCCTCTGCAAGGCAGCAGTGCTCCTAACTGCTGAGCCGTCTCTTTAACCCTTGATAAGCCATCTCAAGGAGGACCAGCCTTTTTTCTTTTTAAAGACTGAAACGCTACGAATTCAATAGAAGCTTCTTGTTTACCTCTCTGGTTTCAGGCCTTTCTCTCCACCTTTCCCCAGAGAAAACTATCCCCCTGAAACGTAAGATAGACTCATTTCACAACCAAAGTTCCCGTGAGAAACTGACCATGAATTGTGCCAGCCTCCTGATTAGTGTTGCTAATAAGGAACAGAAGGTTTGCCCATCAAACTTGCCTGTGAGGTCAACGACTTATGAAGGGATGGCACCGTAGAACTTATTTCAACTCGTGAGAATGGTTTTTTGGTTTTTTTTAAGATCATAATAGCTGCCGGTCCACAAGGAAGTAGACAGGAGTTGGTGGCAAAGTCTTTAATGTCTACTTCTGTGAAAGGTGAGTGTAGTGGGATGGGAGGCTCAGTTTTGCTTGGAATTGTAAGATGAAGAAATCTCATAACCAGAGTAATGAAACCAATGAAAACAACATAACTGCATAACCGAATTTTTTTTTCTTTTTTTTTTGAGACAGGGTCTTACCCTGGGAGAAGAGGGTGTCAGATCCCCTTGAACTGTAGTTGTGGATGGTTGTTAGCCACCATGTAGG
This sequence comes from Nannospalax galili, assembly GCF_000622305.1. NCBI lineage: Eukaryota > Metazoa > Chordata > Mammalia > Rodentia > Spalacidae > Nannospalax > Nannospalax galili. Next base: position 6,508,875 of record NW_008343385.1, on the reverse strand, counting down.
TGCTGGGAACTGATCCTGGATCCTCTGCAAGAGCATCCAGTGCTCTTAACCTCTGAGCCAACTCTCCAGCTCCATTTCTGTGGTTTTATAATTAAAAATGTTTATGATACTTTTTTTTTGTTTTTTTTTTTGAGACAGGGTCTCCATGTGGCCCCAAATGAACTCACTATGGTTGGCTTCAATCTCACAGGGATCTATCTGCCTGCCTCCGCCTCCCAAATGCTGGATTAAAGGTGTGTGCCACCATGCCTAGTTTTATGATACATTTTTAAAGTTTACATAAATTGTATCATAGTGTGCCTATGATTCTACAGTTTACTATTGTTGCTCAACATAACCTCAGAATTTAAACCATGTTGATGCATGGTAATAGAATACTCATTTTAGGGATGGAAAGATGGCATTTACACACATGCAGGCATACTCTCATACATATAAAATAAAATTTTTTAAAAAATAAGCATTATTTTAGCCCCTGAATAGTATATACACGCCTGCCCTTCCTTGTTTGCCTTTTTTTTTTTTTTTTTTTTTTTTTTTTTGGGACAGGGTTTTCCGGTAACCCCAGCTGGCCAGGAACTCAGTCTGTAGACAAAAAGGCTGGCTTCGATCTCAGAGAGATCCACCTGCTTCTGCCTTGGGAGTGCTGGGATTAAAGTCATGTGCCACCACACCCAGTGTTATTTGTTTATTTGCTTGAGACGGGATCTTTTTTTGTAGACCAGGCTGGTTTGGAACTCACGAGGTAACCCAAGCTGGCCTCACACTCACAGAGATCTGCCTGTTTTTGCCTCCAGAGTGCTTAGACTAAAGGCATGGCCACCACAACTTGCTGGTAGTCCCTTTTAGGCATTGATTTTTTCCCCACATGTCACTAACCTGGTGACTGACTGTGCCACGAGGCCCATAGCCAGTGAATAAGGTCAGCAGTTATTCTTTGAAGACTCTAGCACACTAAGGCGATAGCCAATACCCAGGCATGACCCTAGCCTCGATATGTATTGATTTTTATATTCTAAAATTAATAAGCATTTAGGTCCCTTCCCTTTTCCCTCTAGAACAATGCTGCAATAAGTATGCGTCCTCATGTACATGTCTGAGAATTTCTCTAGGTTATGTCTCAAACTGAAACCGCTTGGTTGTAAGGCATTCACACCTTTGCTGGATACTACCAAACTGCTCTTCCAAATGGCTCTGGCAGACTGGGGATGCAGCTCAGTGATAGCACACTTGCTTAGCAAGCAGGAGGCACTAGGAATAATCCCCAGTATAAAATTAAATGGTTATGGAGTACAGTTTCTACTCAACCAGCTGTGAAAGTTCTTGTTGGCTCATCTTTTCTGTGTCTGATGTTTTTCTTCAGGAGCTGTATGATTTCTGTAGGACTGTGGTTTATCACACTATTGCTTCATGGCACCTAGTCTATGCATGCTGTATTGTGTGTGTGTGGCAATGCCCAGAGAGATTTTGTTTTGCTTTGCTTTCTGGCAGTCCTGGGATTTGAACCCAGGGCTTCATGTAAGCTAGGCAAGCTCTCTACTACTGAACTACAGTCCCTGTACATAAAATATTGCCAAGGTCACCTCAAGTCAACGGTTTCCCCCCCCGCCCCCAATGGCACTACTAGGGATTGAACCCAGGGCCGCAGGAAAGATAGGCAAGTATTCTACTGTCGAGCTATAGCCCTAGCCTGGGTTTATTTGTGACAGTATATCAAATAATCTAGGCTGACCTCAAACTCATTGTGTAACTGAGGATGCCCTTCTTATCCGCCAGCCTCCCTCTGCTTCCCTAGTGCTGGGATTCCAGATGTGTACCACCACACCCAGTTTATGTGGTGCTGGGGTTCAAACGCAGGGCTCTGTGCATGCTAGTCAAGCACTCTATCAACTGATGCTTAGATGTTTAGTATTTGGGTATTTGGGCATATTGAGTTTTAACAATAAGTAATTATTTCTTGCAAATATATCTTGTTTTGTTGTTCCTTTTATTCACAATGGTGAAGTTAGAGAATAGAGCTAATGGTCCAGAAATCTGGTCATCTTGCAGCAGGATTCAATTTTGATTATACAACTTTGCCTGCCAAGTGTTAAGAGAGGCCAAAAATAAAGTCAAATTAAATTCATGTTTGGGAAAAAATAAAGTGAAATTAAAAGCATGTTTGGGAAACTGCTAAACACTGACTGTAACCGCCAGCTATTTTTCAATGGAAGTTTCTGCTCATTGCACAGAACTAAGTTATCTCATGCAGCCTTCCTAACTGCTCCAGTGCACACAGTTAACCTTGTAGGTCCCAGGACTGATGTTTCTTTCCTCCCATCTTCCTCCTCTTCCTTTTGAAAGAGTGTTGACTTTCTCTTCCTTATCTGGTCAGTCCTGAGGTTTCAGGAAAAATCCTAGCTGTGCCATAGTTCAAGCTAAAAGTTTTTGCATTGTAAGCAGTGTACACAGTGTTATGCCATCCCAGCTAAAAATAAACCAGAACTTCAAACCTGTAGGGTAACCAGATGTGATAGCTGCTGAGCTGTTCTGTATAAATAGGCAATACATTATGAAGTGAGCAAGGAATGCAGCAGGTATGGTGAGTCGGTAGTGACTTCTGGCATGAACTAATGATGTGTTCACTTCTTCAGAAACAGGGATGTTTTTTCATTGTATGTATTCAATTGTCTTTTGTAAAACGTATCCCATAGCAATATGAGGCCCAACAGTAGCTCACAACACCGTCTCTGGCTGTGAGAGTACATTCTTTTTTTTGGTCTTTTTGAGACAGGGTCTCCCTGTAGCCCCAGCTATGGAGACTAGGCTGGCCTTGAACTCACAGAAATCCACCGGTCTCTGCCTCCTGAGTGCATGTGCCATCACACCCAGTTAGGGATTATATTCTTTCATCATTATATATACCTAAATGAATTTTTACCTCCGGACGGGTATTCCCCCACTTCTATGTGGAAGCTTCCTTTGAGGAGAGGTTATACACCTCAGAAAAGCTTAAGTCCTGCAAAGGGATGGTCACTGTGTTTCCTATAGCTTCACAGTGTTTGGTATTTTTGTCTTGTTTTATTTTGTTTGTTGAGGCAGGGTTTCATGATGCTCCAGGTCAGCACTGGTCTGGAACTTGCTGTACAAACCAGCCTGGCTTCCAACTTGTAGCAATCCTCTGCTTTCTGAGTGTTAGGAATACAGGTATGTGCTACCAAGCCAGGCTTGGTTTTCAATGTTAATAAGGATGTACAGAAAACCAGTAAGTCCACTCAAGACATGGAAAGGTATTCATGAAGCTGCTCCACACAGCCAATATCAGGTCAGCTACAGCTACCATGCAAGAACCTGTCTCAAATAAATATACAAAGCAAAAGAAAACAAAATCAGTCAAACAAACCCAGGCATCCCTAGTATACAGGTCTTGCTTGACTCTTATGGTAAAGTATTCATAACCCTATTCTCTCATTAAGCTCCAAGGCACTCTCGGTTAGTTTGTGTTGCAACATTCTTCATGTCTGTATTACTTTTTGATAATTTAATTCCTGGATATTTCTTTTCCATCAATCTGTGCCTGCTGTTACCATCTCTCTGACTCCTACCTTCCTCTGACTTCAGCTCTCCGGTGAAAGGGTCAAACTCAGAGCTGCCACAGGAAATGACTTGCTTTCAGAAGTGGAGAGGTTGGAGATAGTGCAGCTGCTTGTGAAGCAGGTGTTTGTTTTGGGCAAGAAAACAAACAGAATACCACAGAAAACTAAAGTTCTTCAAGGCCCTTACTATCTCAGCCTAGAAATAAAATTCTGGGGCTGGAGAGATGACTTAGTGGTTAAGAACCCTTACGTTCGTCCAGAGGACCTCGGTTCAATTCCCAGCACCAACATGGTGGCTAACAACTGCCCCAGCTCCAGTTCCAGGAAATCTGATACCCTCTTCTGGCCTCAGTGGGCATTGCATACACATAGTGCACTTATATACATACATGCAGGCAGACATACACATAAAAAAGTAATAAAAAATATTAAAAATAAAAAAATAAAATTCTACAGGACATTTAGGTTTAATTGAAGGTTACCCCACAACCCCTTTTGCCCCATACTGCTAATGCCTATCTTTATAAGCCTATTGTTTGAGTATTTATTTATTTATTTTGGTCTTTTTGAGACAGGGTCTACCTGTAGCCCCAGATGGCCTGGAACTCTCTATGTAAACAAGGCTGTCCTTGAACTCACAGAGATCCGCCTGCCTCTGCCTTCCAAATACTGGAACTAAAGACATGTGCCACCACACCTGGCTTGTGTTTTTTACCTGTTTATTATATTCTCACACAGAGCCTCTTTTCAGAGGCTGTGAATCTACATGTAGCTACTCAACGGCTTGACTACTATCAAAGGATACCACATACAAGTAGTGAGGACCAAGTCCAAAGACCTAGGTATAAAATGAGTTATAACTTGTATATTAAGATTGCTTTCTTTTCTTTCCTACTTGATAGCAGGTGGCTAATTTTTTAGCTTAAAAAGAGACTTCTCTGTATTATAGTTCTCAAAGAGTAAAAATATTTGCTAAAACATTAGATGAGCTGCTCCCCTGCTGTGACATCTTTTATGTATGAAATGTAAACACCAATAGGAAATCATAGGCCTTGGCACATAGTCTTTTAGGAAGCCATAAGCAATCAAAGACAAAAGTAATTTAAAGATGGATGTATTAATGAGTTCCAAGCCCGAGTTGATTATTCATCCTTGTTTCAGATATTCTGATAAATTATTTTTCTCAGCAGATACTATATTTTGAAGGGAAAGGTGCATAATATAATCTTTGAATCCTGAGAAAAGCAATTGCAGCCAATTTTGTGTCTTAATTTGCTTTTATTGTCTTCTATCATGTATAGAGAAAAGTTAATAGATCCTATTGTTCACATCTGGAATGTATAAATCAATCCTGGTTAGCAACACGCTTACGCTTAAACTCAGCGGCTGGTGGCTGGTATTAATCTCTTTTTGATTAGAGAAGCCCATGTTACAAATTCATCATTCTGAATGAGCGCAATGGTGATTGATCCATTTTCCCTGGTTCTTCTCACCTTCTTCTCTAATAAGTTACTGATGATAACTTTACATCTTGTCATACAAAGCATGAGGTGCCAGAAGAACATGAGGTTTGGAGACAGAGCACCTGGATTTGAGCCTGGCCTCTAACTAGCTGAGTGATCTCAGGTATATAACTTGATCTCTTTGTACCTCAGATCTTTCTCTGTAAACACTCACCTAGTTACTTCAGAGCACAGGGATGATGACGTAGCTCATAGGAAAAGCAGGACAGAAATATCTTCTAAAAAACATTCAGGGATGGGCATGTTGGTACAAGTCTAAAACCCTATCACTCTGGAGGCTGAAACAGAAAGGAGAGATGGAAGTCAGCCTGAGCTATAAAGGAAATCCCATCTCAAAAAACAAAATAAAAGTACTCTTTCAATCTGGGGCAATAGAGTCCTTGCCTAACAGGTGTAAGGCTGTGGGTTTGATCCCCTGCACTGTAAAACAAAACAGAAACTTTCAGTTGCCAAAAATTTCAACCATATTTTTTTTGTTTGAAAGAAAAGTAGATTGAGTCTCCATGTATCAATCACAGAGCATCAACAGTTATCCAGTTACGACTGGTGATGTCACATTCATATATCACCCAGTTTCCCTTCTTCCCTGAAAGACTATTATAAAACAATCTCCAGATAACCTATCACTTACCCTGTTAAGTACTTTAGTATGTACTTTGAAAAGTGTGTTTTAGAAAGCTCATTATAAACCTATTGTCATACTTTCAAGATCTAACAAACGTTCATTCAGTGTTAATTTTCCTGATTGCCTTATAATTAAAAAGAATAATTCTTTTGTTTGACTTGGAATTTTCTACTACACAATGGCTATTCTGTCTTTTTAGTCTAATCTATAGCTACACTGTTCAATATTGTAGCTACAAGTGACTGAATCCAACATAAATGAACTAAAATGAAATTAAAATTCAGTACTCAGTTGCAATAGTTTTATCTCTGTGGCCAAATATCCACATGGATAGGACACAGGCAGAATGCCACTGTCACTGACGAAAGTATAAGGGCCGGTGCTAATCTCCGGGTTTCTCTTCCCTCTCTTCTCTATTTTATTCTCTTCAGTTTAGTGCTAAAAATAAAATGAAAACAACCCTTAAACCCTCACCCTAGCACATGCCTGTAATCCCAGAACTTGAGAAGCTGAGATAGGAAAATCACAAGTTAGAGGGAAGTTTGGGTGACTAGTGAAATCCCTGTATCAAAAACCAAACACAGAGCTGGTTGTGGTGACACATGTCTTCAATCCCAGCACCTAGGAGGCAGAGGTAGGTGGATCTTTGTGAGATTAAGGCCAGCCTGGCTTACATGGTGAATTCTTATTATTGCTGTTTGGTGTGTATCAGTGTTAAGCCTGCGTGCAGGTAGGTGCAATGCCAGAGGAGGTCAGAAGAGGACATCAGATTCCCTGGAACTGGAAGTACAGAAAGTTGTTAGCAGCCATGTGGGTTCTGGGAATCAAAGTCCTCTGGAAGAGCAGCCAGTGCTCTTAACTGCTGTGCCATCTCTCCAGCCCTGGAAAAAATTTCATTTTTTATGTCCATACAATATCCTACTGTGTATATATGCCACCTTTCCTATTCATTCACCCATCCATAGGCATAGCTTCCCTATCTTAGCTATTGTGAATATTCATTCATGCAATAAACTTAAGAGTATAGATGTCTCTGACATTGATTTAAACTCCTACAGATATGCATCCATTGGTGGGATTGCTGGATTACACGGGGGTTCTGTGTCTAGTTTTTTAGGAGCCTCCATGCTATTTTCCTGGAAACCTGAGTTAGATCTCTGGAACCCACATAAAAGTGGAAAAGGAAAACTGACTCCAGAAAGTTGTCCTCTGAATTCCACACAAGTGCCATGGTATGTGTACCTACACATACATCATGTACTCATACACATAATAATAAATTTAAAAATAAAAAAGATAAATGTACGAACATCTCAATAAATATGTTTGACAAACTTCTTCTTAATAAAAGTAGTCAAATAACCAGGAATGGATGATAATCTTACCCTAAAAAGCACACATGAAAAACCAACAGATAGATCATACTTAATGATAAAAATGTTTTCTGCCTAAAATCAGGAAAGAATACCAGCCCTCTCCTTCTTTTGAAATAGAAGTTTTGCTGTTGCCCAGACTGGTGAAAAATTCCTCTGCTCTTTTGATCCTCCCATTCAGCCTCCCAAGTAGCTGGGGCTACAGCTTGGGCCACCATGCCTGGCTCACTCTCATTAATTTTAACCAACATCTTTTTAAACATTCTTTCCAGGAAAATTGGGCAAGAAATTTAAATAAAAGGGCATTTGAATTGGGAAGAAAAAAGTAAAACTATCTCTGTTTGAAATTAACGTGATTTTACCCCTAGGGCTGGAGTATAGCTCAGTGACTAGCATGCATGATACCTTGTTTCAACCCATAGCATTGCAAAAAGCAAAAACAAATGCCCCAAGGAATCCACTAAAAATTAATGGAACTAATAAAGGAGTTTCACAAGATTGCATAATACAAGGTCAGTGTATAAATAATTGTATTTCTATACATTTGCCATAAGAAATTTAAAGGTGAAATTAAGAAAATAATTCTACTTATAAAAGGATAGAAAGAATAAACAAAACAAAACAAACAAAAAAACCAACAAAACCCCCAAATACTGGGCATGGTGACACATACCTTTAATCCCAACTCTCAGGAGGCAGAGGCAGGGGGATCTCTGTGAGATGGAGGCCAGTCTGGTCTACATAGTGAGCAAGTTCCAGGCCAGTTGGGGCCACAGGAGACCCTGTCTCAAAAAAACAAAAACAAACAAATGAAAAAGTATGGAAAAGAACAAAATGCGGATACATTTATCAAAAAACTTTTAAAACTTATACAAATTGTAAAACATGGTTGACATTTCTAAAGACTATAAATAAATAGAAAAACATGCCTGTAAATTACCAAAAAACTTAATATTAAGATGGCAACACTTCCCAAATTGTTCTATATACAGCACAATCCCCTCAAAATTTCCTTTCCATTATAGAAATGACAATGCTGGTTCTAAAATGTATGTACAAATGAAAAGGACCAGTAATAGTCACAATAAACTTGGAAATGAGCAAATCTGGAGAACTCAGACGTCCTGATTTCTAGTATCACAAAGCTGTAATAATCAAGATAGTGTGTTACTACCTTTGGATAGACTTGCGTCAGTGCAGTGTGTTGAAATGCCAGAAATAAGGTGTTGCATTCATAATCACTCAACTTTTTACTGTTTAAAGATTTATTTTCAATTTCGTATGTGTGTATTTCTGTGTGTGGGTACGTACATGTGAGGGCAGGTGCTCATGGAGGCCAGAGGAGGACATTGGATCCCTTGGAGCTAGAATTGCAGGCAGTTAGAAGTCACTGACTGTGGGTGCTGGGAACACTGCTTCTACAAGAACAGCAAGTGCTCTTAACCACCGGGCCATCTCTCCAGCATCGCCCCCCCACCCCGTTTTTACTTTTTTTGAGATGGGGTATCATTATGTAGCTAGACTGGTCTCAAATTTGATATTCTCCTATCTCAGCTTCCAGAGTGCAAGAATTATAAGGATTCAGAAGACACAGTAACAAATGTTGATGACGATGTGACAAAACTAGAATCCTTATTCATTGTTGGTGAGAATGAAATAGCTTTGCTGCTTTGAAAGACAGTTTGGTACTTATGTTAAATAAATTATTATTCTTTCAGACAATGTCTCTCAGCACAGCACAGACTGACTGATAGCTTGTGGCAATTTTTTGTCTCATTCTCCCAAGTACTGGGATTACAGGCGTGAGCCACTACATCTGGACCATCAAAATATTAAAAACAGAATGACCATATGCCAGGCAATTTCACTTCTAATGTATGACTAAGAGAGATGAAAATACATCTATACAGAAGTTCATTGCAGCATTAGTCACAGTGTCCTGAGTGCTAACAGCCCAAATATCTATCAAATATTGAATGGATAAAATTTTAAATATGGCCCAGCATGGTGGTACACAATTTTAATGTCAGCACTTGGGAGGCAGAGGCAGGCGGGTCTCTGTGAGTTTGAGGCCAGCCTGATGATCTACATAATGAGTTAGATCAGACAGGCCTGCATAGTGAGACTATCTCAGAAACAAAACAAATTAAAAAATTTTAATATGGCATATTTACACAATGATATATTATTTGACAAAAATAATGAGTACTGATAAATGCCACAAAATGGAGGATCTTGAAAACATTGTGTCAATTAAATGGAAGAAGTCAGACACTTAAAAGTCTACTTATTCTGGGGCTGGAGAGATGGCTCAGCAGTTAAGAGCACTGAATGCTTTTGCAGAGGACCCAGGTTGGATTCCCAGCACCCACATAGAGGCTAACAGCCTTCCGTAACTCCAGTTCCAGGGTATTTGATGCCCTCTTCTGACATCCGAGGGCATTGCATGACATGTGTGCACCTATGTACATGCAGACAATACGCTAATGTGCATTAAAAAAGGCTGCTTATTCTTTGATTGCATTTATATGAGTCACCCAGAACCAGAAAATCTATAGAGACAGAAAGTGTTTGCCTGGGGCTGGGCGTATGGAGTTTGGCGGGTGTTGGTAGGGAATGGGGGAATTATGCATAGGATGAAAATCTTCTAAAATTGACTGTGGTAATGATGGCACAGCTTGAAGAAGCCAGTCCCTTCTATCTACATCCTCAGATTCAACTGATTACAGATGGTGCTAGGGACCAGTCTCTGGACCTTGTGTTTTCTAAACATGTGCCGTACCACTAAACTGTACCTTCAGCCCCCCGAAAACATTTCTTTTATTAGATTTTATTAGTTTTTTTGGTTAGCATATAAAAATAATGGGTTTTAGCTGGGCATGGTGGCATACGCCTTTAGTCCCAGCACTTGGGAGGAGAGGCAGGTGGATCTCTGTGAGTTCAAGGCCAGCCTGGTCTACATAGTGAGTTCTAGGACAGTTGGGGCTACAGAGAGACCCTGTCTCAAAAAGACAAAAAAAAGGGTTTTATTATGATACTGAAACACTTTTTACTTTATTTATTGTGTGTATGTGTAGGGGGGTGAGCAAATATCATGGCGTGGGTTTAGAGGTCAGAGAAAATCTTTCAGGAGTTGGTTCTCTCCTTCCACCATGTTGGTCCTGAGGACTGAACTCAGGGCCTCAACTTTGGCCACACCCACTGAGCCATCTCTCAGACATTCAAATGTACATATATAATTGTACCTTGCTTGTATTTGCCCCATTCACTACCCTTCATTGTTCCTCCTCATCTAGGAACCTCTCTCTTGAAATATATATATATATAAAATCTGTATATCTTGAGACAGGATCTCCCTGTAGCTTTAGCTGGCTGGGAACTGGCTATGCAGACCAGGCTGGCCTTGATCTCACAGAGATCCACCTGAGTGCTGAGATTAAAGGCATGTGCCACCACATCTGACACCTGAAATATATATATATATTGGTCCTTTTGAAGTAGGGTCTCCCTGTGGCCCCAGCTGTCCTGGAACTCACTATATATACCAGGCTGGCCTTGAACTCACAGAGATCCACCTGCCTCTGCCTCCAATTGCTGGGACTACAGGCGTGCGCCATCACACCAGGCTTAAAATTCTTTCTTTGTGGGTTTCTTCTTTTTTTTTTTTTGTGCTAAAGCATGTGTTACTTTTTTTTTTGGTTTGTTTTGGTCTTTTTGAGACAGGGTCTCCGTGTAGCCCCAGCTGTCCTGGAACTCATTATGTAGACCAGGCTGGCCTTGAACTCACAGAGATCCACCTGCCTCTGCCTCCCAAGTGCTGGGACTACAGGCATCTGCCACCATGCCTGGCCTGAAATATATTTTTTTAATTGCTTCTAAACTAAATGTATATAGACTTTCACTTCCTTGCCATTATTTTCTAAACAATATGGTATAACAACAATTTATGTACTATTTATATTTTATTAAGTATTGTAAGTAATCCAGAGGAGATGCAAGGTGTATGGGAGGCTGGGTATAGGTTATACATAAATACTATGCCATTATATACAAGGAATTTTACCATCTATGGACTTTGCTTTATGTTTTGTTTTGTTTTGTTTTTGGTCTTTTTGAGACAGGGTCTCCCTGTAGCCCCAGCTGGCCTGGAACTCACTATGTAGACCAAGCTGGCCTTGAACTCATAGAGATCTGCCTGCCTCTGTCTCCCGAGTGATGAGATTAAAGGCATGCACCACCACACCTGGTTTCCATCTATGGGTTTTGTTTTCTATGGAAGGTCCTAGAACCAATGCCCTGTGGATATTGAGAAATGACAATATACTATAATCAGTTGAATTAATACCTTAAGCTGATAAATTATAATTACTGTATGTTAATTATATCTCAATAAGGCTATCATTAAGAAGTGGCTTAAGTCTTCCCTGAGCTCAGAGACTCGAAGGCAGAGCTGAGTTTATAATTGCTCTCTGCTCTTGGATCTTCCTTCCTGATGCCTGTGGACAAACTTTGGCCCATTCCCACGGGGATCCAGCACACACAAGCTTGTGTCTTATCTGTAGCCTGTTCTGTGGGCTTGCGGCTGCTTAACTACACAACTGCATAAGCCAATTCCTTATAACACAACAAATTTGTTCTATTTCTGTGGTTGAAATCTGACTATTATGGATGCAGTGGCAGAAAAGGTATATCTAATTATTCAAGAACCTAGGGAAGACATCTGATTGAGGATTAGGGGATGACAGACTTTGTCAAATATCAAATCAGCAACACTCACTTTTGGAATGAGTGTTCAATAAGTTTTAGTCTATTGAGGTTGGAAAAGCAACCTCCTGGAAGGTAGACTAATAGTGCTGATCCTGTCCCTGTTGAGGGAAGATATGTCTCTCTTCTTAACTATGGGTCCAATTTTTAGAAATTGCATTAATTAATTAATTTATTTGTCATGTGTGTGCATATACGTGTGGCAGTCAGAGGACATAGTTCGAGAGTCAGTACTGGGGATTGAACTCAGGTTGTCAGGCTTGGTATCAAGTGTCTTTACCGGATGAGCCATCTTGCTAGCCCAATGGACCCAATTTTTAAAATCAGTGGATAAAGATAATAAAAACTGGGGGACATTGGAAGTAGAGGAGACGTGTCTATTTGTTTAACATTTTTTGGTTCTATCCATTCCCTCACTGCACCCAAACAATTTGATAGGTGAAAATGGGTGTGTACGACATAACCATATCTTTTTCTGGGAACTGCATGTTCTTCAGGGAGCCCAATTTTTACTATTCTTTTTAAATTAAAAAAAAATTTTAACTTCCCAGATGGTGATTTTTATCTCTAGAAGTTCAACTAAATGGTTTACATTTTCTTGGTTTATTTTTTTATTTTTAATTTTTTTTATTTTTTAAGAGGGTTTCTGGTAGCCCCAGCTGGTCTGGAACTCACTATGAGGCCAGACTGGCCTCGATCTCACAGGGATCTACCTACCTCTACCTCTCTAGTGCTAGGATTAAAGGTGTGCCCCACCATGCCCAGCATGATTTACATTTTCTGTAGGGCACAGGTGAAGGCACACTGGGGTTGTAGAAGAGTAATAGAAAAATGGTGGAAAACCTCTTGGTGCCTGGGAATGGGAAAGGTCCAACGTCAAGGTCTGGGTGGTCAGGACCACATGTAGAGTCAAGACCATAGCTGGCCATCAAGGGAGGTGTGAAGTCCATTCATGAGAATCAGTCCTCCCAAGACTGCAAATGACAGAAATCTCCCGTCCCCAGCATAAGCCCAACACAGAAGAAAAGCCACTGCCATGCACAACCTGGGACCTCTGTGGAGGGAGTTGTAGGGAGCGCAGCCACTCAGAGAAGGCTGAAACTGCTGCCCAACATAAGGAAGTCCTCCGTTATCCAATCTGCATCACCATCAGCCCACCAGAGGAATGTGGAACTGTGACTCATGGTTGGGGAGCGTAGCTCCAGGCTCATGGGAAGGGACTGCAGCACAATTTTTATGAGAGAGGACCACAGCTTCAGGTTCACTGGAGACAACCACTGATCCCGGCTCATGGTAGAGGTCATAATTTCAATTACTGTGGTTCCTACTATTTTGCTGTCTCCATTGCTCTGTCCACATAATTATACTTGTGTTTTAGTCGCATGGTGGTGCATGTCTTTAATCCCAGCACTCAGGAGGCAGAGGCAGGGGGATTTCTGAGAGATTGAGGCCAGCCTGGTCTACATAGCAAGTTCCAGGCTGGCTAAGCCTACTCAAACAAACAAACAAACAAACAAACAAACAAACAAACAAACAAACAGTATTTTGGCTTCTGTGCAGCAACAGGCAATAGTTACTTGCTGGCTTGAATTTCCTGCTAGAGAGACTTCAATATTGGAGAAAACCACTTTTCCATTTGCTCAAGGAGACAGAATGACCAAGTGTTTTCTTTCTCATGGTCACGTATTCGGTTGGCTTTTTTGGTGTCTGCTGTTTTCACATCTTTCTCCATGGTCCAGGGAAACAAACGATGTTACTGGAGTTACATGCAAAGACCTCTGATTGAAACACGGGGGTCATTTCTGACTTAAAACTCTCTACCTTCACTGTGCCCTGGGCCAGGCCCTTGGGAATCACAGGACTGGGTCTGAGGGCCATGAAACTCTCCTCACAGCCCAAGAACAGCTGCTGCCACTGTTGCTCCAGCACTGTGGATGCACCACCATCTTGGCTCCACAGTTATTTTCTATCTTACTTGCCAAATCCTGAGTTCAGAATTTTGAGATCAGTATAAAAGCACCTAAGGTCAGGAAAATATTCGTCCTGTGTGATGAGGTTCCTCACATGGTCCAGCACATACACTCAGTCCCTGACCTGCCCTGAGCCCTGAGGCCAGCTGCCCAGGACATGCCTCATTCCACCATATTGATCCTCCTTTTCCTCTACTCTTCTATTCCATCCATTTTGCTTACACTTGACTCCATGTGAAGAGGATTGGTTTAGTCTAGAGGTGTCTGAGCCTGGATGAGAAGAGTTGTCTTCTAACTATGGAGCTCAATTTGGAGAAGTCCACCTGGCCACAGCTGTAAACTATCCATCACAGTCTTTGTTGATCATAAAGATGACATGTTGCCTCTTCCCAGTTTCTTGTGGTTTTTACTTTCTTCTGTATTTTATCATTTGTATCCGAATTTGAAGAGGGATTAGTGGTTATTGGTTTCCTCAGAGACCTTAACATGAGATCAGAGAAGAAACACATTTACAGAAAGATTTTGAACTTGAAAAATACTCAGAATGATTAAAATATTATACTTTTTAGAGTCTAAAGTTTCTGTGGGTTGGGTAAATGTCACCTCAAAGTCCAGGTACTGTAGGGGTTGGTCTCCAAGGTGATGCTGTGGGAAGTAGTAGAGCCTTAGGAGGAAGTGTGGCCTTGTGGTCATTGGGGGCATGCCCATGAAGGAGATTTTAGGATAAGCCCATCCACTCTTTCACTTTCCTATCAGGAGGTGAGAGGTTTGGCTTTACTGCATACTCTAGTCATGGTGGGCTGCTTCATCAGAGTCTCAAAATAATAGGCCCAGTTGATCAGGGACTAGAACCTCCAAAACTGTGAGTCAAAACAAATATTTTATGTTTCTAAGTTAAACATCTCAAGTATGTCATTGTGGTGATGGAACATTAACCCAGAACAGATTCTAGAGATCATCTAGAGTCTATGCGACAGAGGTTACTATGTATCTAAAGTTATCCAGACTCCTAGAGATATACTGGAAATAGAATCCAAAATTCCTTTTAGCCCACTGTACTTTCTAGAACACCTTGCTTCTTCCTTAATATGTTGAGTCAAAGAATGTTATACTATTTTTTCTCATTATATCTGCTTCCCTGAGGATCAGGATTTTGTCATTATTATAGACAAAGAAATGAATGCACTGTAGGTTAAATAGTTTTCCCATGGCCGCAGTGCTTATCAGAGGTAGCCCTGGAAATGAAATGTAGTACTCTAATTTTAGCTCAAGGCTGGACTCATGAGATTATTTTTTCTGTCAAAATGCCAAACTAAAATCAATAGAAGAGTGGAAGCCTGTGGAGGTGCAGTTGCTAGGCAGTGTCTGGCTCGGGTGCTCATTGAACCTCCCATCTCTGGTTCCTTTTTTAGCATGATGTCACAGTATGTTGTGGAATTAAAATTTCCTCCCAAAGAATAGAAGGAAATAAGTAGAATGGGGTGTTACTGCCTAACTCCCAAACCTGTGATCTTAATTAACGCTGATGTTTTACTGCTTCCCCAGATCTGTAAGGTGCAAAAGAAAATTTTTAGACAGCAAAGCGAACATTTAGGCAATTTTCTAGGAGTAGTTAATTGATACATTATTCATTAAGTAATAGAATTTTAGCACTTGTGTATTTTAGGTTGCTTTAAATAAACATCCCTGTGGTTTCATTGCTGGAAATTCAGTGAAAGATACACATTAGGCCCCAAACTAGCCTGGAGATGACAGAATGGCGATTATTTTATAGAATGCAACTTGTTAATGAGGACATTGCTCTGGTTTTCTGTAAGATTTACAAATTCATTCTGATTTTTGCAAAAGGTTTTTAATTGTATTCTCTTTCCATGTTGAAAATGAAGTCAATTCATTAATTTATTATTTGTCACACACTGTTTTAGGCACTAGCTACAGAGTGATGATTTGAACAAAGCTCCTGGTCTCATTATGCAGATGTTATAAAATGATAAAGGCAATAGATTTTCTTTGCTGCTAACATAGGCGTGCCTCCTGTTGGTACACTTGTGTTGTTAGAAAAGAAGAAAAATATGTTCAAATAAATTTGGGAAATAGCACAAGTATACTTCCATTCGTGCCTTTGTGTGTGGTGCTGGAGTTTGAACCCAGGGCCTCCTGCATGCTAGGCAAATGGTCTACCACTGAGCTATACCCCTAGCCCTCATAGTGACTTTTTAAATGTTTCATAATATTGCTGCATGACTTTTCCTGAGGGCAAATGAACACCTATTTAGCCCTGATTGGGCACCAGTGGCAAACTAAAGAAATGATTCCATAAAGTTCAACTTGGTGAACTAATGAGTTAATGAGTTTCTTTATAGGAATATGGGTGAGGGTTTATTGCAGGGGCATGGGTGACATAGCTGCATCACCAGAAAGTCCCACCCTAGCATAGGTAGTACACTCTCAAAAAGTTTCGTAGATGGAGCCTCCCTTGTTAACCTTTCACCTCTTAAAGTCTCTGGCGCTGGAGACCACATGCAGCTGGGGAAGGGGCAGGAGGGAGTTAGTGACTATTCTATTTAGGGTTTATTTGGCTCATAAATTCTGATTACAATCCATCACTGAGGGGACATCAAGGCAGGAACTCCAACAGTTAGTTCTATCACATCCAGCCACCAGCGGAGAGGAATAAATGTAGGACGCCTACTTGCTTACTGCTTGGCTGCTCTCTTCTAGCCTTCTCTGCTCTTATACTGTTGAGATGTTGAGACACCCCCCATCCCTCCCCTCCGTCTAGGGAGTGGCATTGCACACAGCAGACTGCATCTTCCTACATCAATTAATAATCAAGACAACCCCCCACAGACATGCCCACAGGCCAACCTGATGTACTAATTCCTCATTAAGACTATCTTCCCAGATGCTTCTAGGTTCTGTCAAGTTGACAGTTAAAACTAATGTAAGGGCTGGAGAGATGGTTCAGTGGTTAGGAATTCACACTGCTCTTTCGGAGGGCCCTAGTTCAGTTTCCAGCTCTCACATTGGGTGGCTTACAACTGCCTATAACTCCATCTCTAAGGGATCTGATGCTCTTTCTGCTTTCATGGGTGTCTGCAGGCACTGTACATACTTGTACATAGACACACAATTAAAAATAAAATAAATCTGGCTAAGCATGGAGAATCCAAGGGGCAAGGAGTGGAACTGCACAGAAAAATCAAAGGAAGGTGAATGCCAAATGTTTAGTCAGCCAAGCACATCTTTGGCAAAGGCCCCAGCAAAGGAGACAAAACGAAAAAAGTCAGTGAATGATAACAAAGATACTAATTCAAAAAAGAAAGCACAAGACACTGACACTCCAAAACCTCCTCGTAAGAAAGTAATAGTTCCTCCCTTGCCTGTCATCCTGCCTCCAGTCAACGAGATTCACCGGGATGTTGTGCGGGGTTGGTGCCAGAAGTTAAAGCTGAGCACCAGAGGCCAGAAATTAGATGCATACAAACGACTTTGGAAATATGCTTACCCAGACCAAAAGCCCTATATGGATAATATTCCTGACACATCACAAGAGGCCAGGGTGAAGACAACCCAAACTGAAGACAGAAAAGGTGGAAATGCTGTGTTCCGACGGGACTTCTCCCTCTGAAGTGATCCTTACACCTGCGCATTTGCCTGCCCTTAATGAGACCCCTGTTCTCTATGAAGAAGTCAGTACCACTGTAGTGACCACCTCTGCCCCTGAGGCAGTGTTGGCCTCTTGGGCCAGAATTGCAGCCAGTGCTGGGAGGATGGAAGCAGAGGAGCCGCAGCCACCACCACCACCAGAGGCCCAAGGGTACATGTGGTGTGTGGTCCATGGGAAAAGTCTCCCTGCAGACTCCAGGGGTTGGGTTCGGCTGCAGTTCCATGCTGGACAAGCCTGGGTACCTGAAAAGAAAGGGAGAGTGAGTGCCCTCTTCCTGCTTCCTGCCTGCACATTTCCACCCCCAAACCTGGAGGACAACATGCTATGCCCCAGATGTGTTCAAAGGAACAAGGTCTTAATTAAGAGCCTCCAGTGAGATTGGAGTACCAGGATAAAGGAACGTCTGTGAGGTTTGCGTTACTTTTCTGATGTCACCTGTTCATGTGGAGTGGCCTGTTGGTACCACAGCCATGACTAAGACTGATGGGAACCCTGTCTGTGCCCTCCAAGATGCCCACCTCATCCAGAAACTATTGGACTTTGTTTACTAGTCATAGAAGGACAAGCAGCTTCAGAAGAGCCAGTAAGGCTACTGAACACTTCAACAGAAACAACTCTGGGTTCATTGTGATGACTCTGGACATTGTGGAGGTGTCCTCAACACACCTGACCACCATTGTGTGAAGACAAGAAAATGTCCTGTGTGTTTTGCTCCAAGAAGGCCCTGGGACAGGAATATGGGGTCTCCAGATCTGACAATTGTTTATTCCAGCACAGAAGGATTCATTAAGCAGTCTATTATAAGACTTGGTCTACACCTATGGCCTCTGCATGTCCTCTTCCCTGGCCCCCTGATTTGTATCATACTGCCTGTGTGGAGTGCTTGCGTTTGTATTCTGTTATTGCACAATATTACACTAAGTCTAAAAAAATAAAAATAAAAAAAATCTTTAAAAAACAAACAAAAAACTAATTAGTACAAGACTGTAATCTCAGGTGAGGATCTGGTGATCCTTCTATCACTCCTATGAGAGAAAGCTAATACACCCAGTCGTCTCATGGTAGTAATTACAGCTGCTCTTTCTCTCTTTTTTAAAAAAAATTATTCATTATTTTTATTTATGTGCATGCGTGTATTGCCTGCATGTAGGTAAGTGCACCCATGTCATGCAATGCCTGTGGAGGTCAGAAGAGGCTGTTGGATCCCCTGGAACTGGAGTTACGGACAGTTGTTAGCTGCCATGTGGGTTCTGGGATTTGAACTCAGGTCTTCTGCAAGAACAATCAGTGTTCTCAACCACTGAGCCATATTTCCAGCCCCTTTCTTTTTTAAAAAAAATTTTATTTTTATTTTATGTATATGAGTGTATTGCCTGCATATGTGTCAGTGCACCTGTGTCATTCAATGCCTGAGGAGGACAAAAATAGGGCATCAGATCCCCTGGAACTGGAGTTACAGAGAGTTGTTAGCTGATGTGTGGGTGCTGGGAGTTGAACCCAGGTCCTCTGTAAGAACAGCTAGTGCTCTTAACTCCTAAGCCATTTCTCCAGCCCTCTGTTTTTTTTTTAATATTTATTTATTTATTTTTTTTTATTATTTATTTAGTCTTTTGAGACAGGGTCTCCCTGCAGCCCCAGCTGTCCTGGAACTCACTATGTAGACCAAGCTGGCCTCAAACTCACAAAGATCTGACTGCCTCTGCCTCTCCCAAGTGCTGGGATTAAAGGCGTGCGCCACCACGCCCGGCTTTATTTTTTATTTTTTAGATAAAGTCTAACTGTATAACCCTGACTGGCCTGGAATTCACTATTTGGACCAAGCTGGCCTTGAACTTGCCGCAATTCTCCTCCCTCAGCCTCCTAAATGACTGGATTATAGACATGTGCCCCTACACCTGGCAAACTACTAGAAGTTTTTTTGAAAGTTTTTCTTTGCATAATTTTTGTTTAGGAATTTCATACATTCATATGTTTTGATCAAATCCAATCCTCATTTTCTCCCCTTAAAACCTTTTAATTTAAAAATGAAATAGAAATATGCAACCTAACAAATCAAGTACAGAGTTTTTGTATTATTATAAGATGACCACTCCTGCCACCATAACCTGGTCAAAACACTAATGAACATTTTTGAAATCTTTACTAGTACCAACTTCATACAGTCTCAACAAATACCTAATGTAAGGTAAAAGACCCCAAACACTGTTGTGTCTTTTAAGTCTCTCGTGGTCTTCAACTTTCTCCTTCATTCTTCTTTGCCCTCATATATATTTGCTATAAAATGCAGTCTAGTTGACAGACTTCTTCACCATCCGTATTTTTCTGACTACATACTCACTGTATAGTTCAACTTGTTCTTCTGTCCTCGGTGTTTCTTAGAAATTGTCACTAGGTCTAGAGGGTTCATCGGACTTAGGTTCAAGTCTTTGATATTGTTTGTTTGAGACAGGTTATGATGTCCTTGAACTCAAGATCCTCCTGCCTCAGCCTCCCAAGTAATGGGATTATAGTAGTGTTCCATCATGCTCAGCACTCGCTCCCCCTTCTTGTGAACAGTCTTATTTCTATTTGCTGTGTCAGGGGGTCCCATCTCTAAAACATGCACTGAAAAAAAAAATACTTTGTATATAATGGAGAAATAGAACTGTGACTGTCCAGATGCCCAAATAACATGTATTCCTTAGGTAAGCTTTACCATGTGCGTACAATACAGATTCCAAGAGCTGATAATCTATTGCTATCATTACTTGACTTGACATTCAGATAGTCTCGTATTTAAAAGAAGCCCTTCAAACAGGCTCTCGTCCTTCTAGTATGTTCTCATCATTCATTAGTGCTTTCTTTTTTCTTTTTCTTTTTTTTTGGGGGGGGTCTTTTTGAGACAGGGTCTCCCTGTAGCTGCAGTCGTCCTGGAACTCACTGTGTAGACCAGGGTCGCCCTGAACTCACAGAAATCTGCCTGTCTCTGCCTCCCAAGTGCTGGGATTAAAGTTGTGCACCACCAGGCCTGGCTCATTAGTGCTTTCTTAAGTCCTTGCACAATAAGATGCTACAGGAACACTTTGTACTTTCCCAGTCCCAGCCTTGAAATCAGCTGTTTCTTCAAGGATCTGTGCATCTTTTTCAAGGATAATGGAGCTCAGAGGTCTCTGTCTGGGTGATAAATATACCCATTACTCCCAGATCACTGCTTCTCCCCTCCTATGTTGGTAATTCTTTTCTCTGACCATGAGAAGGCTGGCTCCCATCATCACAATGTACTGGTCACCTCAAAGACCAAGACCTCAGCCTCCCTGAGGCCACTGAGAGCGGGAGTGAGGCCTCTACAGAAAGGCCACTGCCTCTTCCTACTGTGACTTGCATAACGCATTATCCAAAACTGATGAAATACTTCCTTTTCAACTAATTCCTCCTCCACATATAAAAGATGATACATGACTTTTAGAACTCCATTTATAATAATTTTAAGAAATCTATTTTACTGTAGCCATCAATGCTGTAAATATTATCACCGGAATATTCTTTTGCTTACTTTTTTATTTATTTTATATTTTTAATTTTTAAAAAATATTTTATTCATTATTTTTATTTTATATGTATGAGTATATTACCTGCATGTATGTAAGTGCACCTGTGTTGTGCAACGCCTACAGAGGTCAGAAGGCATCGAATTTCCTGGAACGGGAATAACAAATGGTTATTTATTAGCCTCCATGTGGGTGCTGGGATTCAAAGCCTGGACCTCTGCAAAAGCAGTCAGTGCTCTTAACCCTTGAGCCATCTCTCCAGCCCCATATTTTTAAATTTTTATTGAATTTTTGTGATTTTCGTATAATATAATTTGATGGTATTTAGATCTCCTCTCCTTACTGCCCCATGCCCAATTTAATGTATTCTATTTTAAATATAACAGCCTATAGAGTCTAATTTGTGTCCTCAAATGTCCTTCAGTATGGGTCCATCCATTGAATCCTGGTTAACCTACCAAGAGTCCCATCCCTGTAAGAGACTCTCTCCCCCTCCCAGCAGCTGTAAGTTGCCGAAAGATCCTTAGGTTGAGTTGGGATTTCTTACCCACTTCCCCAGATCTATGCTGGGACTTTGGTTTGAGCTTGCATGCTGTCACCAGTGCTATGAGTTCATATGTGTAACTGATCAGCTCTCTGGAACTGATCAGCTGTCTGAAAAACTGTTTGCTTGCGGTCATCCGCCAACTCTGGCTCTTACAATCTTTCTGTCCTCTCTTCTGCAATGATCCCTGAGTTTTGGGAGGCAGAAGTTTGAAACAGGTGTCCTATTCAGGGATGAGCACTCCAGTCTCTTGTTCCCCACACATTGGCCAGTTCTAGGTTTCTGTGTTAATCACTGTGTACTGCAGAGGAAGCTTTTCTGCTAAGAGTTGAGAGATGCATTCATCATATGTGTAAAGGTTACATTGAAAATGTGTCACTTAGGCACACCTTTAGTCCCAGCACTCGGGAGGCAGAAGCAGGCAGATCTCTGTGAGTTCAAGGCCAGCCTGGTCTACATAGTGAGTTCCAGGCCAGCTGGGACTACAGGGAGACCCCAGAAGAGGGCATCATATCCCCTGGAACTGGAGTTAAGGATAGCTGTTAGTCACCACGTGGGTGCTAAGAATTGAACCTGGCTCCTCTGGAAGAGCAGCCAGAGCTCTCAACTGCTGAGCCATTTCTCAGCCCCTCACTGGAATCTTCACCTGACACTTCTGCTTCATGTTTATTGACTTGTTTCAACACTGAGAACATTTGCTTAACTTCTCTCTGAATAAACAGTTTGATAAATGAGATTTGATCAGCAAGGAAAAAATACTGAGAAATATTTAAATTCATTTAGCCACAAATATCAATTGTGTTTAAAAAAAGTAGCCTTAAAAAGGCAAAGTCTCAAATGTCACTTGTAACTTTAATAAATATGTTCCTAAATTATTTACTACATTGTTGTAAGTTTTACTCTTAACAACAATAGCTTTCATCTGTTAAGCACTGCTGTTCACAAAGCACTTAAGGAATATTTTCTCAATCTCTTATGGCTCTGTGGTGTAGATGATGTTATCTCCATTTAAAAGACATATCACAGGCTTAGCAAGTTTGTACAATTTGTTGCTCATTACTCAACTATTAGAAATGGTATGCAAACACAGTTTTTTAAAACTCGTAACTTATTGTTCTCTTTTCATTAATTTATTTTTCTAAATTGAGATTTTTCTCTCATCTCACACTTGCCTTGTCCGCTAAATTATAAACAGGGAAGCACTTTTCATGTACTCCAGTTTCCTTTCTGTTGCTATGACAAACAGTGTGACCAAAGATTTAGTTCATCTTTTACTTCCAGGTCACAGACCATGATTGAGGGAAGTCAGGGCAGGAACTTAAGCAGGAAGCGGAAGCAGAACACTTGGAGGAACACTACTTGCTGGCTTGCTCACGGACTCATTCTCAGCTAGCTTTCTTACACACCCAAGGCCCACCTGCCTGAGGATGGTGCTACCCACAGTGGGCTGGACCCTCCTACATCAACCATCAATCAAGACAATCTCTCCAGTGACATGACCACAAGCTAATCTGGACAAGTCCTCAGGACTCTCTCAGATAACTCCAGGCTGTGTCAAGTGGGCAGGTGAAGCTAACTAGACACCAAGTATTATGCACCCACTAATTATGTCACCTAGCCTGAGATTCTTCAATCAATTCTAATAGGTCTCATCTCTCTAGAGTAACACAAAGTACCTGGTCTCTAAAAAAATTTTTAAGGGGGTCTCACCATGTAGCCCTGGCTGGCCTGGAACTTGCTGTGTAAACCAGGTTGACATCAAATTCACAGAGATCCACCTAACCCTGCCTCCTAAGTCCTAGGATTAAAGGTGTGTGCCACCACACCTGGATCGTCCCTAAAATTTATTTCCCCTTACTACATAGTAGTAGAATTTTTGCAGGCAAATGGCCACCCCAGGATAAAGACCATTTCCTAGTGTACCTATAAAATTGGTGTGGCCATGTGATAGACAGTGATGTGTGACAGCTGTTGGTACCCCTCCTTCCAATGTGCCCCTATGCTCCTTCTTCCTTATACCTTCCTACCTTCTCCCTCGAACAGAGTCCCTCTCTGGGAGAAGGAGAATGAAGGTTCTACCCTAGGCATGTCATCAGGATCAGGCCTCAAGGTTCTCAATGACAGTAGAAAGAGCCACGGTCCAGTGCTGTACTATCACATTGCAAACTCTTAGTAGGGAATGCTACTTCATTTGAGCCATAGTATTTTGATTTATCCAATCACATCCTTGCATATGCATTCAGTATCCATCTGTGGACTCTATTTTCCCAGCATTCATTTGTCTTTTTCCATTATCACCCATCATTATGGCAGGTGAGAATGACTATACTTTTCATCTAGAGGTCTGCCCTGATGGAGTTAGGGTCACTTTAGGCAATTTCAACAGGGTGGAAGTGATTGGATCAATGCTGAATGACGAAGACAGTCAGTTAATGGCTTTCGGTGCCCTTGATGATTAATTCCATTGACACAAATAATTGGAGGTTTAATAGAAGCACCCTCTCCTCAGGAAAGAGTACAGTCTCACAGGAAAACACTAAAGCCTGAAACTTTCAAGAAACCAGGCTGGGACTACAGCTGGTAGAATCAAGAGAACTGAGTGATTTCTCTCAGATTGGACTGACTCTCGAGCCAACTTGTGGTTGCTTCAGGAAGATGTGCCAACAAATATCTAGTAAGGTTATTTAAGCACATTTGAATAGGATTTGCTGTTAATAGCATCTGAAGATGTCTTACTTGATATACTTTCCAATGACTACAGGGGATGAGTGTTCAATAATGCTGATCAAGCTGGGTGTAGTGACATGGGCCCATAGCTTCAGCTACTCAGGAGGCTGAGGCAGAGGATGGCTTGAGCCCAGGAGTTTGAGGCCAGCATAGTGAGATTGTCTCCAAAAGAGTTGATCAACATTTTCAGGAAAGTTTTTTGGGGGGGCTGGCAGCCCCAATTTAAAGACCTTTTCATACTATTTATAATCTAACATTGCTTTAAAATCCCAAGGATGATTTTTGGATAGGCTGAAAGGATGTGTTAAAATTCAAATATGGAGCTTATGTGGCTATGCACATCTATAATTTCAGCACTTAAGAGATGGAGGCAGGAAGATCATGGCTTCAAGGTCATTCTTGGCTATATAGAAAGTTTAAGGTCAGTCTAGGCTACATGAGACTCTGTCTCAAAAACATGTCAAAGGTGGAGAACCCAGGGGGGCAGTGCATGAATGTAATCCAGTACTTAGGAGGCAGGCACAGGAGGATGGATGCAAGTTCAAGGCCAACCTGGTCTACATATCGATTTCCAGTCCATCTGAGGTTATGTAGTGAGAGCCTGTATCAAAATATGAAAAAAATCAAACACGGAAGTTATCCTTTTTGGAAATTCACTCCTTCATAAATTTCTGCTTCCTCCCTCCTTCCTCCTTTTCTTCCTTTGCTTTCTCTTTTATTTTTATTTATTTTTGTTTTGTTTTGCTTTTAAGACAGGGCCTTACTAAATAGCTCCAGCTAGCCTGGAACTTGCTGTGTAGTCCAGGTTTGCCTTAAACTTACAGCAACCCTCATGCCTCAGCCTCCTCGTGTTGGTTTACAGGTGTGAGCTACCATACCTATCTCCTTCCTTTTCTTTTTAAATTGTGTGCATGTGGGGGGTGCACACATGGGCTTGGAGGCCAGAGGTTGACATCAGGCATTTTCCTCAATTGCTTTCCACATTATTTAAAAATTTTTTATTTATTTATTTTTATTGTTTATGTATGAGTGTTTTGCCTACCTGTGTATGTGTACCCACACATGCAATGCCTGCCAAGGCCAGAAGGGCATTGGATTCCTTGGAACTGGATGATTGCTAGCTTCCAAGTGGGTGCTGGGAACTGAACCCGAGACCTCTGCAAGAGCAGTCATTGCTCTTAACCACTGAGCCATCTCTCTAGCACCTCCACCTTCTTTTTTGAGACAGGGTCTCTCACTGAACCTAGAGTTCACTGATTTGATTCAACAAGATTGGTTGGCTAACAAGCCTCAGGTATCTTCCTGTTTCCATTACCCTAGTTTGGGAATACAAATGTGTAGCTTTTATATGTGGGTGCTGGGGATCCGAACTCAGGTCCTCACCATTCCACAGCAAACACTTTACTGAGTGAGCTATTTCCCTAGCCCCTGTTTTTATTCCTTTTATTCCAGGAAAAAGACCCCACAAGATATGGTACATGTCAAATGTATGAGAATATTAGATTCCCTTCTTGTATATCTTTCTGTTGTTTAGAGAGTCTTATGTAACTCACACTGGCCTAAAACTTGCTATATAGCTGAAGTTGACCTTGAACTCCTGATCCTCCTGCCTCCACCTTCTAAGTGATGAGATAACAGAAATGCCCAGCTTCCTTCTTGGTTTCTTTTTTTCTTTTCTCTTTCTTTCTTTCTTTCTTTCTTTCTTTCTTTCTTTCTTTCTTTCTTTCTTTCTTTTTTGGTATTTTTGAGACAGGGTCTCCCTGTAGCCCTGGCTATCCTAGAATTTGCTATGTAGACCAGGCTGGCCTTGAACTCACAGAGATCCACCTGCCTCTGCCTCCCCAGTGCTGGGATTAAAGGCATGTACCACCATACCCAGCTCCTTCTTGGGTTTCTTATGCTATCTCATTTCTCTACATTTACTTTGCCGATTTCTTGACTGTTGTCTGTAGTAACCCCCCAAAACTGACTTCTCTAGCTTTAGAAAGGTGGACACACTCAAAGGCTCACTTTGCTATTGTTACTTAAATTTTTATGTCTTTAATTGACAAGTAAAAGTTGCATATATTTGTGGTAGGTAGCATGTTTTAAAATGCATGTACATTGTAAATGGCTAAATTGAGCTAATTAGAATGTGCTATTTCATACACATTATCTTTTGTATGAAAAGCACTGAAAACCTATTGTCTTAGCTATTTTCAAGTATACTACACATTGTTATTAAGTACAGATACTAAGTTATACAGAAGATCTTTTAGACTTACTCCTCCCATTGGACTCAAAGTTTTGATCTTCTGGCCAGCATCTTCCCAGGCCTCCAGTCCAGGCTCTGCTAATCACTGCTGCACTCTCGGTTTCAGTTTGACCTTTTTATATTCATAGGTGAGTTTTGTACTTGTCCTTCTGTGACTCCTACTTCACTTCTTGTCCTCTAGGTCCTTTGTGTCCTGTGGCTAATGACTGCCCACCTGGTTTACTGTGCAGCCTTTCCCAGTGTGCTTCTCGCTCATAACTTCAATCACCATTCAGGTCTCAAAGCTTCTCTTTGTCTTCTGGCCCCCATTTCCTTCTGCCCTGGAAGCCACCTAATGAAGTAACTTCACACTGAACTTGTCTTTTCCCCCAAAGCACCTCTGTCTGTAAGGTTTCTCTGTTCTTTTTTTTAAAATTATTTTTATTTTATGTATATGAGTGTATTACTTGCATGTGTGTAAGTGCACCTGTGTTGCACAATGCCTTCAGAGGTCAGAAGAGGGCACTGAATTCCACTGGAACTGGAGTTAAAGACCGTTGTTAACCTCCATGTGAGTTCTGGGAATCAAACCAGTGTCCTCTGTAAGAGCAGAGCCATCTTAACCACTGAGCCTTCTCTCCAGCCCCAGTTTTTCTCTGTTCTTATCTGAGAACATCATTTGCAGTCTCCCTACGCTTCAAAATTTGAGGTCATCTTTATCTTCCAGTTTCCCCTTTCTACCACACTTAGCCCATAACGAATGTGCAATTTCTCTGTTAGTAATGTTTTTGAGCACTACCTAATGGCAGGCCTGCACAATCTCACATCTGGATGATTGTATGTATTTTCTAGCTTGTCCCACTGTCCTAGTTTGTTTCTTCATTGCTGTGACAAAACACTCTGACCACTACCAACTTGGGGAGGAAAGGGTTTATTTATTTTACATCTCCTGGGTCACAGTTCATCAGGGAACCCAAGGTAGGAACTCGGGGCAGGAACCTGGAGGCAGAAGCTGGAGCACAGGCCATGGAGGAACACTGCTTACTGGCTTGCTCAGCCTGCTTGCTTATACAACACAGGCTCTCCTGCCCAGGGGTGGTACTGCCCACAGTGGGCTGGGCCCCCCACATCACACAACAATCAAGAAGATGCCTCACAGACATGGCCACAGGACAATTCAATGGAGGAAATTCCCCAACTGAGGCTCCCTCAACCCAGGTGTGTCAAGTTGACATTAAAGCTATCCAGCACACCCACTCACTTCTCTTTGAGTGCACCTTCTCTGTGAATTCTAAAATCCTGTCAGGATGAGTCTTTGAAGACTCCTTTCAAAATGCTGTGGCCTCTTAAATTGATGTTTTACTGAATTCTCTTGAGGGAGGGTCTCTCTGTAGCCCCAGCTAACCTGGAGCTCACTATGTAGACCATGATGCCATCATACCCTTCCCACACCCCTCCCGTTCTTATGCTTGGTTTAATCTCATCTCTTCTTTAATGCTAATTCAAACTGCTTGTGGTTTGTGCCAGCATTTGTGCAGCCCAGGCAGGAAGATTGCTGTGATTCAAGGCCAGACTGGGTTTCAATTCAAGACCCTACCTCAACCCTCTCCTCCAAAAAAATCCAAGTTCAAGTCCTGGTTCCTCAAAGAAGTAGTCCCCTCTCCAGCTTGTCTCTTTTGCTTCCCAGAACCAGATGCATTGTTGGACCAAGCTAACAAAAGATATTCTTCAGCAAACTTCCCAGTCACTTTGGGAAGCCTGAGTGATCTGCTGATGTATGGCTAACAAAACCTGAAGGCAGACCACTTAAAAGATTCTCCCCACCCCCGGTTTTTTCCCTCTTTCTACCTTGACCTCCAGAGTTGGAAATCCTAATCCTATTTGAAGGAACCAGATTAAGTCAGAAGCATGACAGTTGACATACAAAGCAATGGGTCCCTAAAATCAGCAAAGGGGGAGATTTAAAAAGAGAAAGAGATCGAGCTAAAAAAAAAAAAAAAGGATGTTCTACACTAAGGAACAGGGAGGAAAGACTGATACTTCGCCCCAGTGAGAGAATTTGAGGGAGTCGAAACTGATAGACGAAGTATAGAAACTCTGTATCTCCAGTACTAGAAGTAAAAGCCCCTTTTGTACTATTCTTTCAGACTGTGTGACCATGACCTACTTGGTAAAGTCAAGTGGTAAGACTTCTTGGGAACAAGCAGAGAGCTATCTTCTTTCTGGAATATGAACATAATGTATCAGCTAGTTGCTGGCTCTAACAGATGACCCATTTATTGGGTTGGACTGAAGAGTTTAGTGAAGACACTATTTTCAGAGGTGAGGGCCAACATACCTGGATCCCTGTCAGGGGATCCAACAAAGACTGGTGGACTACCCTGGGAGGAGGGGTTAGCAACAGCTGGGCTTGGGGGTGGTTAGTAACCACTGGAACCTATTGCTACTGTAGACTTGAAAAGATGGAAAGGGAGCTGGAAAGGGAGCAGTGTCATCCGAGATGTGGGCAACTGGAACTGGGGAGAGACTCCTTGGCCATAGTTGTGGCCATAGAGTAACACAGCCCTGACCAGAGACACACAGGGTGCCAGGGGATAAATTCTCACCTTTCTCCCCCCTCCTATTTCCAGGGGCAACACTTCTCTTTGGTCGTCCCACTGGGATGTCACAGAATAAGGAATTCCAGGGCCCACAGTCTTTGTACATTATTTTTCTAAGGCACAGAGGAGGGTAAAAAGAGGAGATGATCAGGGTGAGAGGATAAACCCAGAATATGTATCCTCCTGGGGCTACAGCAGTGACTTTCGGAACCCTGAATGTGATAGCAATTACTGTACAAACCCTCATTACAGTTTCCAACAAGTCCTGAGAACTTTCATTGAGTTCTAGATGTTTGGGGTGGTACACAGTTCGTCAAACTTGGGTCCCTTTATGGACTTACATTCAGTGGGAAACCTTTGAGCACTTCGAATTGTCTATGAGCTCTGCTGCATCCTATCTGTTTTAGTGGGTTGAACTTTTTTAGATTTCAGGAGCAGAGATGTATTCAAGTCATTTTATGTGATAGGAGTTATAAGTCATATTCCATAAAAAGAACTAGTCTTAGTTCACATTCTGTGGAAAATCTAGTGTTGCCACAATCGCTGTGTAGACATTGCATCTGAATCAAGTGATTGTGGCTCTTTGCTCCCTATTCTTAGACTGTCTCCCCTTCTTTGTGTGTGTGTGTGTGTGTGTGTGTGTGTGTGTGTGTGTGATACAAGTATATATGCCCACATGTGGCGGCCAGAGGAGAATGTTGAGTGTTCTCTTCCACTGCTCTTTATCTTATTATTACTTTTTTAGACAGGGTCTCTCTCTGAGTCCGAAGCTTGCTGTTTTACCTAGGTTGACCGATTAGCCAGCAAGCTCTCAGGACACATCTATCTCTCTCCACCCCCAACACTGGGGTTAGAGGCACACATGACCATACCTACTTTTTATGTGAGTTCTGGGGATTTGAACTCAGATCCTCTTTCTTCCACAGCAAGTCCTCTTACCCATTGAGCCATCTCCCCAGTCTCCTGTCTCCCATTCTTGGGACCCAGATTTCTCTGCTAGCTGCTGATTCCCTTTGTAATGTCTTACTTTCAGAATCCCCCAAAGAGGACTATAGTAAGAGACTTCTCTGGAGTAACAGAACCAACAACTTCCTTTCCCAGAATTCCTTCCAGACAGGAGAGAGAGAGAGAGAGAGAGAGAGAGAGAGAGAGAGAGAGAGAGAGAAAGAGAATATATTTATTCATTGTTGGTAGACCAACAATGGCTGTCTCACAATGGAAAGGCAGAACCTAGCAGCTGCCCAGTCATGAGGCTGGAAACCTGGAAACTCCCCAGAAAGTAGCTGGTACTTAGTCCATGTTGGAAGGCCAAAGAAACTGGAGTCTGATGTCAGTGGAGGATTGCCACTGCAGTGCTAGATGCTCTTACTCAGGAAGAAGTGAAGGAGATTCTTTTTCCTCAGACCTCTTTATACAGGGCTGCCTGTTGGAAGGTGTTGTCTTCTTTAAGAGCAGATCTCCCTGTTTCAGTTCCCTCTTTGGACACATCCTCACAGACATGATGAGACATGTGTCTTTCAGGTGATTCTGAATCTTGTTAGGTTGAGAATAAACTGTTTCGTTTGTACTTAGTTGACAGACGAACAGTTTGGGCTTGAGTAGCCAGGTCACCTGAGATAGCTATGACAGTTGTAATGAACATCTGCCATTCATGGCCACCCAACATCTGTTGAACACTTACCTCCAATTACATGGTTTCTCATTATAGAAATCCTGCCTCTCAATATAGATTCCCAAACTCCTTCCCCCAGCTTTCCTTGTTAAGATACAGAGACATGATGTGTATTCTGGTAATTCACTTCACCTTTTTTCAAAATGGAGTTACATGGCAAAAGAGGAAGAGTGTAAGACAAGCATTTTGCAGGTGCTGATCCTGGCAAAGACGGTGTGTTCTAAAACTGATGCCCTGAAGCACAGACACAAAAGCAGATGTGGACATTCATATCTGTTGGTATTCTGTCTCCTAGGACAGATGACCTTTGTTTCTCACTGAGGATGAGGACTTCATGGGAAGAAAAGGCCACCAGAATATTTGCTAACATCTTGCACCCAAAGAAAGTTTTTCAGCATGCATATTGAAACTATACACATGGATTAACTTATTACATCCCATAAATCTGTATAATTATAATCAACAAAATTGTAAACAGGGTTATCAACCTCTAAAGTCTATCTTGTATATCTGTTATTACCAGTGGAAGACATGACTGGCTCTTCCCATTGTCCCAGGAGGAGGATGGGAGATAGGAAGGGCAGAGCCCAGAACACAGATGGGGCCAGCATGCACCTGCTGACTCCCAGCTAGCCTAGAAGCACTTTGAACTTTCTCAATCCATTTTATACCTGCTGACTCCAAGACATATAAGCTAGCCCAACTAAGAATAGTAGACTTGCCCAGCCATGCTCAGATCAGTCATATGAGCAAGATCAATTCACTTCTGTCACAATCAGCTAGCCCCCATTTGACCAGTAGCTCTATCGTCAGCAGGATGGGGCTGCTCACTGAGTGGTGCAAGTCCTGAGTCTCCTGTGATTCAAGAACCAAGTTCCACATTGATCTGTAGTTTAGGCAGTCCCAAATTCCTGCTTTTGTAAGGAACGTTCCATCTGGCACCTAGTATCCTCTAAAGTTATTATTTGAACCCAGGGGGCTTCTGGTCATCAAGCATTTCACCTCTTGTAGGAATCATTTGAAAATAATGCAATGCTTTCATTGCTGGTAGTTGAACTGAACAGTCTTTAAATGTTTAAATTTTTGTTGGTTGTTTTGTTTTTTGTTTTGCCATGTGTATGTGGGTATCCATGAAAGCCAGAAACAGGTGTTGGGTCCCCTGTAGCTGGAATTCCAGGTAGTGGTGAGCAGCCTGATGTGGGTGCTGGGAACCAAACTCAGGTCCTCTGGAAAAGCAGCATTTTTTTTGGGGGGGGGTCTTTTTGAGACAGGGTCTCCTGGAACTCACTATGTAGACCAGGCTGGCCTCAAACTCACAAAGATCCACCTGCCTCTGCCTCCTGAGTGCTGGGATTAAAAGCGTGTGCCACCACACCTGGCAACAGCAGCAGGCACTTTTAACCAGTGAGCCATCTCTCCAGCCCTCCCACCTCCAGACTGTTTTTTGTTTGTTTTGTTTTGCAGTGCTGGGCATTGAATCCAGGGCCTTGGCCATGCCATGTTAAATGCTCTGTTACTGAGCTATGCTCCAGGTTAACTATCCTTAGTTTTGTATTAAGGTATAATTGGTGAAATACACTGAAACCCTTTGTAGGTCCTTTCTACCCTTTTCAGAACCCTGCCCACAGACCAAAAACAATTATCAATTAATATTGGAAATAAATTTTATCTAAGCTTGAGACCCCATTAAAGTTCATCAAAACAAAGATGCAAACAGGAAATTTTTTGTTATCTTTGTGGCCAGCATAATGTTCCAGATAAAATAGTTACCAAAAAAAAAAAAAAAAAAGGCTTTGTATTACTAGCCCCTCCTACCCACTTCTACTGATGCTAGCCTCTAGTTTGTTGTGGATGGAGCACATACCAGTGTTCTTTGCAGTCTGATGTGGCCTGTAGGGTCCTGGTAACCTGAGGGGTTCAAAGTGATGGTGGTAAAGTTGCCCTGGGGACACTGTGCCCAGTGATGAGAGCACAGCCAGGGACCTCCAACCAAGCCCAGGTCTTCAATTCAGGCTGCTATTGGAAATAATGATATTCATAGTTGTATTATCAATGATCAGAACCTACTTTTTGGAGCTGAGGAGATGGTTCCATTGGTAAAGTGCCTGGGGTACAAGCACGAGGACTTGAGTTTAGATGTGTAGCACTTGCATAAAAAAACCAACCAACCAAACAAACAAACAACAAAATCGATCCTTTTGTTTTCAGCAAGGAACCCATCTCACCTTCAAAGACAGGCACTATCTTAAGGTGAAAGGATGGAAAAGAATATTCCAAGCAAATGGCACTAAGAAACAAACGGGGATTGCAATTCTAATATCTGACAAAATAGACTTCAAACTAAAACTAATCAGAAGAGATAAGGAGGGTCACTTCATTCTGATTAAAGGAACAATTAACCATGACTATAACATTACAGTCATGAACATCTATGCACCAGACTATTGTGCATCCAAATTCATAAAATTAACACTACAGGACTTTAAGATACAGATTAATCCCAACTCGGTAATAGTAGGGGACTCCAATACCCCACTGTCTCCATTAGACAGGTCATTTCAGCAAAGAATAAATAGAAAGACATCTGAATTAAATGATACCATGCATCAAATGGACCTAATAGACCTCTACCAAATATTCCACCCAAGTACCAAAGAATACACTTTCTATTCACCACCTGATGGAACTTTCTGAAAAATTGACCACATATTGGGACACAAAACAAACCTCAAGAAATACAAAAATACTGAAATAATTCCATGCATTCTATCAGACTACAATGCAATAAAGCTTAAAATCAACACTGAAAGAAGCCCTAGTAAGTACACAAACTCATGAAGATGAAAAAAGTCACTCCTGAATGATGAATGGGTCAAAGGAGAAATTAAGAAAGAATTAAAAGTATTCCTGGAATTAAATATACAACACAACAAAACCTTTGGGACATTTAAAAGCAGTTTTCAGAGGAAAGTTTATAGCTCTAAGTGCCTACATTAAAAAAAATCAGAAAGAGCACAAATAAATGACTTAACATTGCAACTCAAGACCTGGAAAGGCAGGAACAAATGAAACCCAAGCCCAGCAGATGAGAAGAAATAACAAAAATCAGAGCAGAAATTAACAAAATAGAAACAAAGAAAACAATACAAAGAATCAATGAATCTAAGAGCTGGTTCTTTGAAGAGCTAAACAAGACAGACAGACCCTTAGGCCAATTAACCAAAAGAAAGAAAGAACAAATCCAAATCAACAAAATCAGAGATGAAAGGGGAAACATCACAACAGACACCCAAAAGATCTAGAAAATTATAAGGGAATACTTAAAAAACTTGTACTCTATTAAATTTGAAAACCTAAAGGAAATGGATGAATATCTAAAATCATGGGAACCACCAAAGCTAAACCAAGAAGAAATCAACAGTTTAAACAGATCCATGACATATAAGGAAATTTGAAACGGTAATACAAAACCTCCTGACTAAAAAGCCCAGGCCCAAATGGATTTACAACAGAATTCTACCAGATATTTAAAGATCTGCAACCAACATTACTTAAATTATTCAAAATGATAGAAACACGGGGAGAACTCCCAAACTCATTCTATGAAGCCGGCATCACTCTAATACTCAAACCAGGTAAAGACACAACCATAAAAGAAAACTATAGACCCATATCCTTAATGAACATAGATACAAAAATTTTCAACAAAATACTTGCAAAAATAGACACACACATCAAAAAGATCATCCAGCATTATCACCTACGTGATTTATTATTCTTGAGATGCAGGGATGGTTCAATATACTGAAGTCAATACACGTTATCAATCATATAAATGGACTCAAAGACAAAAATCACATTGTCGTCTCAATAGCTGCAGAAAAGACCTGCAATAAAATTCAGCATGCATTCATGATAAAAATCCTAAAGGGAATTGGACTGGAGGGAATAAACCTCAACATAATTAAAGCTATATACAACAAACTCACAGCCAACATCATTCTAAATGGAAAAGAACTGGAAGCAATCCCATTAAAATCAGGAACCAGAGAAGGATGTCCACTGTCTCCACTCCTTTTCAACATAGTGCTTGAAACTCTTGCTGGAGCAATAAGAGAAGGAAATTAAAGGAGGACTAATTGGAAAAGAAAAGGTCAAATTATCCCTTTGTGCAGATGACATGATACTATACCTAAGAGATCCCAAAAATTCCATCAGAAAACTCTTAGAACTGATTAATACTCTCAGTAAAGTACAGGTTACAAAATGAATCTACAAAAACCAGTAGGCTCTCTATAAACCAATAACAAGGATTCAGAGAAAGAATACTGGGAAACCCTCTCATTCACAATAGCCTCAAAAAAGAAAAATCTCGGAATAAACCTGACTAAACACATCAAAGATCGCTACAATGAAAAATTTAAATCTTTAAAGAAAGAGATTGAGCAGGGTTGGAGAGATGGCTCAGCGGTTAAGAGCACTGACTGCTATTGCAGAGGACGCAGGTTTGATTCCCAGCACCCACATGGTGGCTAAAAACCATTCATAACTCCAGTTCCGGGGGAATGCAGGCAATACACCCATACACATAAAATAAAAATAATAAGTAAAATATTTTAAAAAAGAAAGAGATTGAGGAAGACACCAGAAGATGGAAGGACCTCCCATGCTCATAGATTGGAAGAATTAATATGTGAAAATGACCATCCTACCAAAAGCAATATATAGATTCAATGCAATCCCAATCAAAATTCCCATGACATACTTCACAGAATTAGAAAAATGCATCCTTACATTCATATAGAGGCACGAAGGACCACAGATAGCCAAAGCAACCCTGAGCACAAAGAGCAATGCTGAGGGCATTGACAAAGGTGCCAAGAACACACAATGGAGGAAAGACAGCATTTTCAACAAATGATGTTGGCAAAACTGGATCTCCATCTGTAGAGGCATGAAACTAGATTCCTATCCTTCACCTTGCACAAAAGTCAACTCCAAATGGATCAAAGACCTCAATGTGAAACTCAAAACTCTAACACTGTTAGAAGAAAACATTGGCAACAACCTACAAGACATAGGTGTAGGAAAGACTTTCTAAATTATACACAAGTTGCTCAGAAATTAAGTTCAACAATCATCAAGTAGGATCTCATTAAACTAAAATTTTCTGTACAGGAAAAGAAACAATCAAGAAAGTGAAGAGAAAACCCACAAAGTGGGAAAAAATCTTCACCAGTGACACATCTGACAGAGGTTTAACATCCAGAATATAAAAGAACTAAAAAAACAAAGAACCAAGAAAACAAATGACCCAATGAAAAGATGGGCTAAAGATCTAAACAGAGAGTTCTCAAAGGAAGAAGTAAAGATGGCTAAGAAACATCTTTAAAATGTTCAACATCATTAGTAATTAGGGAAATACAAATTAAAACCATCTTAAGATTTCATCTTACCCCAGTTAGACTGACTAAGATCAAGAGAACAAATGATACCAAATGCTGGTGAGGATGTGGAGAAAGTGAATGCTCATTCACTGCTGGTGGGATTGCAAACTCATGCAACCTCTATGGAAAGTAGTGTGGAGAACTCTTAAAAGTCTAAAATGAACCTACCATATGACCTGGATATACCACTCCTTGGCATATACCCAAAGGACTCATCCTATTTCAGAGATACTTGTACAACTATGTTTGTTGTTGCTCTTTTCACAATAGCTAAGAGATGGAAGAAACCTAAGTGCCCCTCAACTGACAAGTGGTTAATGAAAATGTGGTATATTTATACAAAGAAATTCTACCCAGCAGTAAGGAAAGATGAAATAATGAAATCTTCAGGTAAATGGATGGATCTAGAAACTATTATACTAAGTGAAGTAACATAGACTCAGAAAAACAAAAGATGTATGTTCTCCCTCATTTGTGTATCCTAGCACCAAATCATTATAAGTGAGTACATATCCTGATGTAACTGCAGGAACCAGGAAAAGGGAAGGGAACCAGGGGGGTAAATGGAAAGAAAAAACCCGAGATAGAAAAGTAGCAGGAGACATGTGCTATTAAGGGCGAAATGTGCAAAAAGAGGGTAGTTAAACGGGAAGAGTAGAAGGAGGGGTATACAAAGAACTATGGGAATAAAGGGGAAGAAGAAGATCAAAAGAGGTGGGACCATAGCAGACAGAAATTATCAAGGGAGAAATGGGGAAAACGGGGACACTTTAAATGGGGATTGCAGAGAGGGAGGATAAGTCAAGGAGAGAAAGAGGAGACAAATAGGGCTTAGTTAATATAAAAAAACAGAGGGAACTGTATTAGTCAAAAAACCTACTGAAAAATCACATGTACAATATGGCTATATGAGTCCATGAATATAGCTGAAGACTATATAACAGGAGAAACCTTCCTTTGAGTTGTTGGCCAGGGTAGTCCAAGAGACTCCCAGAATTACACAGGATATTGCCACAGTCCTTGATTGCCTCCCAGAACTTGATGGTAAGACGACCCTTTTGCTGAAGACAGGACATACTTTGGATACAGGATTTGGAGCAACAGAGCTGGAAGTGACCTGGAAGCCACCTCCCCTGATAGTTGTCATAGCTTTGGAGAACACTATGAAAACTGCTAAGGGAGAACATCAACTGATGGTCCAATCCGAGCTTCAAGGCCTAAAAACCACATCAATGACTAGCATAGCAAAAGACACTGGTGAAATAGTGCCACTTTTATCATGGGGGCAATCAACAGCTACCTAATTGGTCTTAAAGCCCACTCAATGGGAGGAAACTCATGTACGGTACTCTAGCCAAATACACATAGCTGGAGAGGTCATAGATCTTAGAGAAAACTCCAAGGCTGTCACATCCCTAGACAAATGTAGTTTCTTAGTATGTGCAAAATGCAGATCCTTAAATTTATAGACAGGTATCCCTGTTACCACCCATCAAAGAAGCTTTTTTTTTTCAAGAGACAGATAATCACAGAGTTCCACAACTGGTCACATACAGAGATTGTCTGTGTGTTTCCCAAGTCTAAGTGGCACACCTAAGATGCAACCTCTACACCTAAGGCTCATGGAACATAGAACAAGGGATGAGGAGAACACTAATGCATCTTTCAACTGTCATCAATGAAGCTCCCTCTTGTAACAGAGGGCCAGGAATGCAAAAAGTCCCAAATGGCCAAAACGCAGAGAATAGAGTCTGCAGAGTGTGAGTCCTTGGACACGACTGCTATATTAAAATACACCCACCCAGGGATAAGGGACCATTGCAGAAGAGAGGACAGAAAGATTGTAAGAGCCAGGGAGGAGGTGCATAACCATATGGAAATAGTCCTATAGGTACCTGGGACCCTTCTCATAGAAACCTATAGCAATGATGCCAGCATGCACAAGACCCATGCAAACGTAAGCAGACAAAACCCCAGCACAGAACTGTGGAAATGAACAGCAGGCCCCAATTTTACTTGAAGAATTATTGGCAGTTGACTACTTCTGGGTGAGGAAAAGCTGATCTTCTGGCCTTTGTGGGTACCACGTGCACATGTGGTGCGCATACATAAATTCAGGCAAACACTCATAGACTTAAAATAAAAATAAATGTTTTTAAAAGTGAGCAGAAGAAGCAAAAATTTGAACAAATAAAGCCAAATAAGTAAATAAAGTAAATAATAAAATCTTATGTGATATAATCATCAAAATCAGAGGCTAACATTGGTAATTATTATTGTCCATTCCGGAGATGTCATTAGATTCCTTTAGAGGTTTTGGTAATATACTACTTAGGTAAGTGAAGAATTCACAACAGGGAAGTTAAAAAAGAAGTAGGAAACTTTAATCAATTTAATGGAAGTGGCAGTTGAGAACTAAAAATCAACAATTTAAAAACTAGAAGCCATTGATAAAGACTTGGACATTTCCAGCCCTTTTCTTTGGTGTAAAATCAGAAACTTAAAGTACTGATAGAGAAATATAAACATTTAAAACAACTGAGTTGATGATTGACAGGGTAACAATCTTTAGATGTGTCAAAACACATAAGGCTGCAACCGAAACAATCTTCAAATGTGCAGCAGGAATACAAACAGCTTCAGAAGCACTAAAATTAGTTTTGGATGAAGACTCTGATTTTCAAGAAAGCATAAAGCTGTGTTCACAAAAGCTGAAGAATGAAATGGAGAGTGAATGAACTTACCTTACAG
Source organism: Nannospalax galili (assembly GCF_000622305.1). Classification (NCBI taxonomy): domain Eukaryota; kingdom Metazoa; phylum Chordata; class Mammalia; order Rodentia; family Spalacidae; genus Nannospalax; species Nannospalax galili. Next base: position 6,469,874 of record NW_008343385.1, on the reverse strand, counting down.
AAAAAGAAATGCCAATGTACATATGGAACAAGTTCTAAGTGATAAAAACAAGGCAAGTCTATGGGTGAGAGTAGCCAAAAATGAGAGATTAGACTGCTGTTCTGGAGTTGGAAACTCATACAATGTGGAGCTCTCGGGATTGGACACCTGAAAGAAGTGGGAAGAAATGGGCTGACACAGTGGAGCTACTTGTGCAAAGGCTTTTGAAGAAAAAAAGTAAACTATATAATAAGTTAACTGATGGAAGGAGAGTAATTGGTCTATTAAAATTCTCTAACTTGGTAAGCATGTCATTGCAATTATTTGAAAATCAAAAGCAAAATGAACAACAGCAGCTGTGACACTAGAGACCCAGGAAGGGAGAGGCGAAAGCTCTGGCAAGAAGTTCAAGTTCTGAGGCCGGGCATGGTGGCACACACCTTTAATCCCAGCACTTGGGAGGCAGAGGCAGGTGGATTTTTTGTGAGTTTGAGGCCAGCCTGGTCTACATAGTGAGTTCCAGGACAGCAGGGGCTACAGGGAGACCCTGTCTCAAAAAAAGTATAAATAAATAAAGAGAATTTTAAAAAAAGTTCAAGTTCTTTCAGAATGGCATCAAGGAAAAGAAATAAATTCTCACCAAGAAAACCAATTTAGAGGTAATTTACTCTGTAAATATGGAGCAGAATCTTTCCACTGATCTAAAGATCAGTCATGCATGTGAAGAGCTGAACTTCTATATAATCAAACCCCAAATTCCTTCCAAAAACATTGAAAAGAATTGCTGGCCATTATCAAAGCTAGAGTGTTCCTTATAAAAGAAAGACTCACAACACTCGGCTGAGAGATTGTCTTTGGGCTGGAGCAACCTTGATAGTTTAAGATGAGAAAATGTATTCATTTAGGTGTTTGGAAAATGTGCTTAACTTCCTCACTTTCCAAATGGGCTATTGGGCAGTGGTCCAAGAGGAATCATGAGGGAACCTTCTGGATGACCAAATCCCCAAGGAAGAAGGACTATCCAACAGTAATGTCATGGAGATCCAGGGTCCAGAGTCCTTGCATGGATCATATGCTACCCTCCCACTGGGCTTGGGTTCCTCCCTAAAGGATCCTTCCATTAGGCCAACTCCATCTTGATGAAGATCTCCTAGAGAAACCGAAGACACTGTCCTAGTAGTCATGCAGACAGACACTCCTAATCTTCTTTTGGCTACACTTGCCACCTGAACTGGGGTCTGCTGGTCCAAGTTGGCCTTCCCTCATCCTCCTGTCAGGATTCTGATGTTACAGAGAGGTAGAGAAGCCTAAGGACATGATATATGGCTTGCTAACTCTTTCCTGTAACTTCCTCATCAAAATCTATGTGCAAGAGCACACAGGAGTTGCCAAGAACCAGTTCTGCACTGCTCTTCCCAACTCCACCACTTTAGTAGCTTGAAATTGACCATGATGGGAATATTTATACTTTAAAACAGGCAAGTGTTGTGTACTTCAGAGCTTCTATGCAGAGCCCACTAAGACCCCAAAGCCACTTTATCCAGATGTCCCTGTCCCTATGGCAGCAATTCTTCCATCACTGATGTGTGAGCTTCTGCTCCCAGAGCTTCTCATTCAGTTGGTCTGGGGCAAATGTCTCTGCATCCTGCTTTTCCAAAGTTCTCTGTGTGAGTTCCATGTGTAGCCAAGGTCAAGAACTTTGCTTTCCTACCAGCGTTGGATGTGTTTATGGTGGAAGAGACTTTCAGATGTTATCTTTTCTTTAAGAAAAAGACACAAAACCCCCCTCAAATCTACTGTATTGAGTTCTGAATTCTCTGCTGGGACCTTTCTACCAGAAGATCATGAATTAAGACTTAGAGTGACTTGCTCAGGGCCCAGCCTCTACTCAGTTGGAATCCAAGGGGAGTTACTATTCACTTTTCTTCCCATTAGGTGTTTAATATTAGGGGAGAATGACTTCTTTATGTTGGATGCTGCCTTGGGCATAGGTCTCTGATACATATTAATTTTTATTTCTTTTTATTACATTTATTTATTGGGGGAGCACCGATGATATGGTTTCTGTGCGGAGATCAGAAGACAGCTTCTTAAAGGGTTGGTTCTTTCCGTTACCATGTGGGTTCTAGGAATTACTCATCAGGTTTGGTGGCAAGTACCTTTACTTGATGAGCTGTCTTGCTGGCCCACACATTAATTTTAAGTAAATGAATACTTTTTCCTTCCCCTCAAAGTCTTTGAAATCTTTTAGGTGAAAATAAAAGGTTGCAAAACGCTTCCATGATTTTTCAGTCTTTTGTTTGGAGCCTGCTGAGGCTTCCTTAACCCTAACAAGATGTTTTAAATTTATTTTTCAGTGAAGCATAGGGGTCAAGAATTTGAGCACTTGGTGGGCTGATCACAGACAATGTCTTTGCTGTCTCCATAAAGCTCAATATGGAATGGTGTGGGTCTGTCCTGTGGAGGCTCTCAGCTCGGAGTCCTCCTCTGTGTTTGGACACTGAGTGATACTACTCTGTAATAGGTCAGCTATGCATTTCTGTGCTTTATTTACATACAACGCTGGAAAGCACAGAGCCCACAAGAGAGGAAGCTGATATGTGGATGATATAGGGGTGAGAAAAAAAACTTTGGGTGCTGAGGGTGTAGCCCCCTGGCAGAACATGTGCCGAACACGTGTTGGACATGTACAAGGCCCCGAGTTTAATCCTTTGCCCACCCCCAAATCACCACCTTGATATTCTTTCACTTTGCCGGCTCTGTGTACGCTTTTCACAGTATTACAGAAGCATTTGCCCTTAGAGTTCAAATTCCAGGTGACTTATAAATGCCTGGAATTTGTCTTTTCAGTGGAAACAGGGCAGTAATGCCAGGGTAAGTCAAGACAGAAATCTTACCCTCACCTCCTCTACCTAACAAAGAATTATCTGTTTTGTACAGTAAGATTTTTCACATGTTTAGGTCATAGCCTATGTTTCATAGATGCTTTGGGATAAAAGGGAAAAAAATAAGAATGAATCTCAGGGTTTTTTTTTTGCTTCATGTCAGGATTGCTAGAAGATAGTTTTTCTCAAGGGTACTATTAATGTCAAACGTCTAAGTTTTTCAAGTGAAAAGTTTTTATTTATTTATATCTATGAAATATAGTTAAGATGCAAAAAATTCAGAGTAGTTTTGCAATTGTCGATACATTCGCCGCTTACATTAAAAATGCTAATGGTTAACCAGCCTGATTTGACTCAAGTGTTTTTGTTCCTAAAGAAATAAGATGTTACAGATAAAACTGGAGTTCTTCCTTGTGCTACATTCAGTTTGTTTCCCTGTGTCCCCAGAGAGTAATTTATTCTAAAGTTGCTTTAAACCTTTCTTTTCAAAGATATTTTATTTAGTATTTTTATGTTATGTGCATGAAAGTATTGCCTGCATGTAGGTAAGTGCACCCGTGCCGTGCAATGCCCGCGGAGGACAGAAGAGGCTGTCGGATCCCCTGAGACTGGAGTTACGGACAGTTGTTAGCTGCCATGTGGGTGCTGGGATTCAAACCCGGGTCTTTTGCAAGAATAGTCAGTGTTCTTAACCGCTGAGCCGTCTCTCCAGGCCATGCTTTAGACCTTTCTTACTCATATTATTACACTTCTGTTGCAGTTGTAGCTGTCTATAAGCAATACCTAGCATTGTTATATGTATGTGGATATATGTGTTTTATTGGGTATATTAGTTTTAAATTTTATTTAAAAATTTATATAAATGGGGGCTGGAGAGATGGCTCAGCGGTTAAGAACACTGGTTATTCTTGCAGAAGACTGGGGTTCGAATCCCAGCACCCACATGGCAGCTAATAACTGTCCATAACTCTAGTTCCAGGGGATCTGACAACCTCTTCTGTCCTCCACGGGCATTGCATGACATGGGCGCGCTTACCCACATGCAGGCAATACATGCATACACATAAAATAAAAATAATAAATAAAATATTTTTTAAATTTATATAAATGATAACATATAATGCATATCATTATTCAATCTGCTTTTCAATTGTTTTCTAAGATTTATCTATCTTGATGCATATAAGTAGATCATTTTTTAAATAAAAATAATTTGTAATGACCTCATAAATAAAAACATCACACAGAGCTGGGTATGGTGCATGACTTTAATCTTAGCTCTTGCAGGAGGCAGAAGCAGGCTGATCTCTGAATTTGATCCCAGCCTGGTCTACATAGCAGGTTCCAGATCAGCCAGGACTACATAGTGAGACTGTTTTGTGTACTTATGCACCCCAACAAAGAAAGAAACCATGACGGAGATCTAAGTCATGAGAGCTGTAAGTATGGGTAGAGTGTAACATTTCGAAAGGAGACCAAGAAAAGGTGATTAGGAAGGATAGAATGCAGGCCAAAGGACAGTGAGTCATAAAAGAGGATGTAAAGCTAGTTGTTTTTCTTGTTTTCTTCCTTCCTTCTTCCTCCCTTCGTTCCTGGGGAGCAATCCCAGGGCCTTGCAGATACTAGGCAAGTACTCCATCACCGAGCTCTGTCTCCTAGATCATTCACCTTGATGCTGTTTCTCATCCATTATATAAGCATACATACTTTCAAGTAGTTATATGTCTCATTTGTTTTCCCCCAATATATAGGGGGCAAATAATATAGGTATAGAGGAGCTGGGTATGATAGCTTACATCTGTAATACCAGCACTCAGGTGGCTGAGGCAGGAGGATTATTGAGAGTTTAAGGTCAGCCTGGGCTACATGGTGAGCTTCAGGCCAGTCTGAGCTGTTTGGCCTTGTCTCCAAACAAAATAGTTTTTTGGCAAATGGCTTGCTAAAAGTAATTATTTCTCAGTTCTGCTCCGGCTTTTGGTTTGACTGACAGTTCTATGAGAATGGCAAGGAACAAACAGAAGGAAACACAAACTGGAATAACATTTAAAACTGTCAGGTTCAATCACTGCCTAAATGAATAGTAAATTGTGCTTTTAAAACAAGTAAGAAAACTACTCCTGCCAGGAACTCATTAAAATGTAACTTAATAATTTTCAAACTGGGGATGATGTCATATGTCTGCAATCAGGACTTGGGAGGTGAAGGCAGATCAGGAGCTCATAGGTTATCTTCTACGACATAGCAAGTTCAAAGCCACCTTAGCTACATGAGAACCTGTCTCAAAAAAACAGCAGCAATAGTAAGAAGTAGCAATAGTTTTTTTTTTAAAAAAAAACAGTCACACAATACATGATTTGCTTTTGACAGCAATGTGCAAATTATAGTTCCATCCACTAACATTTGACATCAAACTCTTGGGAGAGAACTTGTCATTCTCTCATGGGTCATTCTACCCATGAAAAAGCATCAAGAGTCATGTGAGTCTTTAGAACCGTCATTATGATGGATCACAGCAACACTCTGATAATGAATAGTAGTTTATTACTCAAGGATCACCTTTGAGGAAGGTTATACTCTTTAATTTTGTTCCATTTTTGTAAAATCAGTAAATGTGGCACTTAATGAAAATGTATCTTTACCTCTTGATAGCTTACTGTGATAAATGAAATTATTCTCATCTAGCATTCATCAGCTCAATGATTCACGAAACTCACACAGGAAGAGAGGCAACACAGAGATACGTGTTATATAACAAAGCAGCATGAGATCATGGGTCTTGGGCATGGTGGATTTGTTTAGGGAGTCAGGGAAGCAGTCACAGGGACAGCGATATATGAACTGTGGTATTGTCTCTTCTCTGAGTGCGGAATGCTGAGCCATGCTACAACAGAAGGTAATCCATCAGGTGTCTTCCTCTTTTGCTGTCTACCTTATTGCTTTGATATAGGGACTCTTACTAACTGGAAGCTTGCTATTTATATTGGGCTGCCTGGCCAATGAGCTCTTGGAATCTGCCCCCTACTGCTGGGGTCATAGGCATGTACAGGTATGACTTGAGTGTTTGTGTGTGTGTGTGTGTGTGTGTGTGTGTGTTTTGAGACAGGCTCTCCCGGTAGCCCCAGCGGGCCTGGAACTCACTATGTAAATCAGGCTGGCCTTGAACTCATAGAGGTCCACTTGCCTCTGCCTCCCAAGTGCTGAGACTAAACACATGTGCCACCATGCCCAGCCTGCATGACTGGATTTTTATGTGAGCTGGAGACTCAAACTCAGTTCCTCATGCTTCCAGGGCAAATGCTCTTACCATTGAGCAGTCTCTCCAGCCCCTTGTATAGTTGCTTGATGGAAGGATGGTTTACTTAATTATTCTGGAAATTAAAGTCGATTTTTTTCCTTATGATATTCCAGCAGGGCTTCAGTATCAGACCACAACTTCCTCCTAAAAGCAGAAAATTAAGACTCAGGTATGCCAGTGCTCAGAATAGCACAGGTGTGAAAACATACTGGGAACATTTTGAGAACTACTTAACAAACTAAAGAATGGAGCTAGTAACCACACAAATTAATCACACATCAGCTTTCCTCAAAGAATTGAGAGCTAGAGTTTTGGCACCACAGGAAATATAAAAAGAAAATGTATGTAACAATGCAAAAATAGCCCCCAAACAGTAAGAATGGAGGGAGCAGCTGAGACAGGGACAGGAATCAAACCTGTGCTTACCATGCAGACACCAGAGGGGTGTCATGTGCAGACCAATCGGGGTCTTCTTGGCTAGTGATGACTATAAAAGTAAAGCCTAGGGGCTAGAGGGATGGCTCAGAGGTTAAGTTCTACTTTTCCAGAGGACCTAAGTTCAGGTCCCAGCACCCATGTTGGATGGCTCATAACCACATGTAGCTCCAGTTCCTGGGAATCCAACACCTCTGGCCTCGTGGACACCTGCACACACATGGCACACACACACACACACACACACACACACATACATTCATACACATAAATAAAAATAAATCTTTAAAAAAATGAATCTTATTGGCCAAAAAAAAAAAATAGTGTACGATATAGCGGGGGCAGAGGAAGAAGCGAAGGAAGCTTCAGAATGCTAGAGGAGTACAGTAGCAGTAAACAACAGATGGGACATTAAGGAACAGGTAATGAAAATGTTGGCTCTAAGCCAAGGTGAGAAAACCAGAGCTGCTCTAAACAAGGGGGAGTGGCTTAGTCTGTTTTATTATATGTTACTATAACAAGACAACTGGCACTAGGTAAGATATAATGAAAAAGGTTTCTTCGACTCATGATTCTCGTGACTGGAAGACTCCAACAACATGGCACTGGCATCTAGTGAGGGTCCCCTGACTGAGTCCCACTATGGTGGATGGCAGCTGCTGGCAGGACTGGGTGTGAAAGTGGTTACAAGGCCAGGGAGGGTCAGGCTTATTCTTTTATAACAACCCACTCCCTCAGGAACTACTCTACTCCTGTGAGAACTAACCCACTCTGAGATCCAAAAAATTTCCTTCTTTGGGACAGTCATGATCCAATCACCTCCCAGGAGGCTCCACTTCTTAAAGGTCCTAACACCTTTCAGTATTTTCACAGTGTGAACTTCTGGGGGAACAAACCATATCCAAACCACAGCAAGGAGTGGTGGGAATGTTTGTACCCTAAGTAATTGTTTTTTGAGACAGGGTCTCATGTTTCCCAGGCTGACCTTGACTTGAGCTTCTGATCCTTTTGCCTCCACCTCCCATGTGCTGGGATTATAAGCATGTGTCACCATGTCTGGTTACCTTCAGTAGTTTTATAAGGTCATCATTATGCAACTTTAAAGGCACACATTGGCTTGGTTGAGAGGAGGGGCATCCAGAGAAAAAACAACAGAAGATCACTTTTCTTTGACAGTCCATATATGGCTTCATGCCAGGCTGCATCTTGCTGAAGGCATGCACACACATGCACACACACACACACACACACACACACACACAAAGATACACTCTGCTCAGCAGTAGGTGGGGCAAGATTTGAGGTGTAAGGCCTGGAGAGATAGCTCAGTTGGTAGAGTGCTTGCCTAGCATACATGAAGCTCTGGGTTCGGTCTCTAGTACTATATAAACAGGATATGGTGCAGGCCTATAATTCCAACAGTTGGGAGGTGGAGGCAGGAAATGAGGAGTTCAAGGTCATTCTAGGCTACATCTCAAGTTTGAGGCCAGCCTGGGATACATGAGACTCTGTCACAAAAATAAGAACCCCAAAACAAAATACAAAAAAATAATTGAGGTATGAAAGATAGATCAGTGAGAGTCTCTGTTGGAGTGACAGACAGTGCCTACACAGTGGTGTGTTAAAAAGAAACTAAATCATTATAAATGTTTCCATGGAAAATATCCGAAGGCAACTATAATTATGGTTAATTATGGTATAATATTAATTGACAATATGAGGTTTTGTTGAGACAGAGCCTTAGTAGACCTGGCCGGCCCAGTACTCTCTGTGTAGCACAGACTGGCCTTGAACTAGTAGCAATCCTCCTGCTTCAGTTAGGGGATTACAAGCCTATGCCACCACACTTAGTATTTTGTGTGTGTGTGTGTGTGTGTGTGTGTGTGTGTGTGTGTGTGTTCAGAATATGCTGATATCTGAGCTTTTTAAAAAGTGCTGTTGAAGGGCTGGAGAGATGACTCAGCAGTTAAGAATACTGACTGTTCTTGCAGAAACCCAGGTTCGAATCCCAACACCCATACAGCAGCTAACAACTGTCCCTAACTCCAGTTCCAGGGGATCCAATAGCCTCTTCTGTCCTCCGTGGGGATTTCATACATAGGTGCACTTACCTACATGCAAGCATAACACTCATACACACAAAGTAAAAATAATAAATAAAATATTTAAAAAAATTAAAAATAAAAAGTGCTGTTGATATTTCAAAGCAAGACTTGGCATTAAAGCACCATTATGCCTGGTAAGAAAATGTCAGCAAGCTCAGAAACTGCATCAGAAGTTGTTGGCTTTTTCAATGAACTCAATTCTGAGCAAAATCTATTCCCTGGACCATTTTAGCAAGCTGATGTAACTACGTTATTTTAGCCAGGCAGCTCCTTCATCACTGAAGCAGGTGCCTGTTAATTAGGTGTGCAAGAGCTTTAGAAAAGTAAGAGCAGGCTGGCTAGTCTCATGCTAAAGCTGCAGGTTCCCCCGAGTTAAATTACAATCACTAGAAAATGCCATTTTCTCAAAGATTTAAAAATGTCACATGAGTTCTTCATTATTTATTTACATAACACTATCTTGTGCATTAATAGACAAAGTTTCCCCTACTGATTTTTAATTTTTTATTTATTATTTTTATTTTATGTGTATGCATGTATTGTCTGTGTGTAGGTAAGTGCACCCGTGTTGTGCAATGCCCACAGAGGATAGAAGAGACTCTCGGATCCCCCGGGACTGGAGTTACGGACAGTTATTAGTTGCCACGTGGGTGCTGGGATTCAAACCTGGGTCTTCTGCAAGAACAACCAGTGTTCTTAACCTCTGAGCCATCTTTCCAGCCCACCCCCACTGATTTTTTTTATCAGCCTCTGATATCATTAATTCAGGGCTTTTCTGGAAGCACAGACAATCTAAATTATTATTAGACAATCACAAGCTTGCTCCCAAAGGAACAGGCAGTGTCTCTCTTCTCCAGCCATATTTCATTTTCTATTCAACATATTAAACAAAATGAAAATATACAATGCATGTTAGGATGTCTTCCGTTAGAAGTTTTTAAAGCCCTATAAATTCCTTAATAATAATAGAATGTATTATCTTATCTGATAAGAAGTCTCAGGGGTTGGCTAATCAGAGGTTCAAGAAAGTCATGAAAGAAGCAGGTAACTGCCATCCTGCTTTGCTATCTCTTGTGTTTCTCTAACTGCTCTTGTGGTCAGAAGATTCCAGACAGCTACTGTTCTAGACATCACCTCAGACACAGTGGCACCTAGCAGCAGATCTCTCTCTCTCTCTCTCTTTCTCTCTCTCTCTCTCTCTCTCTCTCTCTCTCTCTCTCTCTCTCTCTCTCTCTTTCTCTCTCTCTCTCTCTCTCTCTCTCTGTGTGTGTGTGTGTGTTGATGAACAGGATTGTATTTAGGAATGTAATTCATTTCACCAGTTTCTCTTTTAAGGTTAAGGACAGCCTTTTCCATCTGGGCATGGTGGTACATGCTTGTAATCCAGCAGGCAGGTGGCTGAGCCAGGAGGGTTACCATGAGTTCTAGGTCAGTTAGGGAGTTAGGGCTACATAGCAAGATCCTTCTGGAACAAAACAAAATCAAAACAAAACAAAACACTTTCCAGCAATATCTCAGCAGATTGCTTTTTGTATTTTGTTGACTAGAATTTGCATTTTAGGCCCATGCTGCTGTTAACCACTGACAAGGAGGTTGGCCCCATTGTTCAGCTTCAAGCAAGGTTTCTCAGCCTTGGGATTACTGGCTTTTTATGTGGGCTACCTCTGTGTGGTGGGGGCTGAACGGTTTGATGCAGAATGTGGAGTAGTGGCCCTCACCTTTCCCTCTTGGACACCAGTAGTGTCTCCCCTTAAGTGGTGACAGCTGGTAACATCTCTAGAAATGGCTGGATGTCTTTTGGGAAGTGAAATCAATCCTCATAGGAAACCATTGGCTTAGTTCAATCAGTTATCTATCCTGTGGTTTTAGACCCACCTTTCCTGAAGCCCAGAGAGGTTGGCAGAGAGGACAAAAGTAGGGACTGATTGACAGGCTTCCATTTTCTTTCTTGCCATTCTTCAATAAGCAGACTTATCAATATGGTTATCTGTCATTTTCCAATTAAAGCTAGTTCCTATCTAAATGCCAAATGCCCAGTATCAATATTCTTGTGATCAGTTAGTAATATAGACTATCTAATCACGGATGACTAGTATCAAAGCAGTGACATCATTTCTGGCCCATTTGCTGGTTTCTAGGATTTGGATCTTCCTACTTTGGGTTATATTTTTGCAGAATGTCAGATTCTGCCTTTATTCAGGTCTTCTTTCTAATGGACAAGACTCTCTACTCTTGTTACTTTTATTAGTCATCCACTGGGGATTAACATTTATGCCCTGGATTCAATCTTCTAATGAGGAAAAATGGATGAATATTTTAATTAATTCAACAGCTATTTATTGGGTGCCTGTAATGTTCCAAAAGGCATGTGTATTATGAAGGAAAATGACCAGGCTAAATGACTAGATTGGATAGTTAGGGAGAGACATTTTAGCTGAGATGGGGGAAAGGGGAGAATGGATGAGGAAGGGTACATGTCTGACTATAATAGGTCATAGCAAAGAGTTCCAATTCTGAAAGTCAGCTGAAGAAGCAAAACTTGGAGACTGCAATGTAAACTAAGGTGATGATTGTACATGTGATGAGCTACTTCCTTTTGTTTGAATTTTTTTTTGAGATGGGATCTTCCTGAACCCCCAGCTGGCTTGGAACTTTTGTAAGCCAGGTTGGCCTGGATCCCTCAGAGTTCTACCTACTTCTGCCTCTCAAGTGCTGGTATTAAAGGCATGTGCCACCATACCTGGCTTATTTGAAAAAATATAATCTTCCCCCTTTTAGAAACATGATCTTGTATAGGACAGACTGGCCTGAAATTTGCAATACTCTTGCCTCTGCTTCTTGAATGCTGGATTACAGGTGTGCAGCACCACACCAGTCAAGTTTAAACTTTGTGTGTAGGAGGGGGGATTGGGGGGTATGCACGTACCATGGTGTGCATGTGGAGGTCAGAGGACAACTTGTCTTAGTCTACTTCCAACTTCTGGGTTATGAGGATCAAGCTCAGGTCATCTGGTTTGGTGGTAAGGTCGTTTACCTGCTGAGTGCTGAGCTGTCTCTCCATTCCTATTTTATCTATCTATCTATCTATCTATCTATCTATCTATCTATCTATCTATCTATCATCTATCATCTATCTATCATCTACCTATCAATCTATCATCTATCTATCTATCATCTATCTAATCTATCCATTTCATCTATCATCTATCAATCTATCATCTATCTATCTATCATCTATCTATCTAATCTATCCATTCATCCATCCACCCACCCATCCACCCACCCATCCATCCATCCATCCATCCATCCATCCATCCATCCATCCATCATCCATCCATCAGCCATTTCTGAGATTGGGTTTCCTATAGCCCAGACTGGTCTCAAATTCACTATCTAGCTGAGGCTGGCCTCAAACTCCTAATCCTCCTGCCTCTACCTCCTAAGTGCTAGGGTTACAGGTAATCACCACACCCAGTTTATATGGTGCTAGAGATGGAACCCAGGACTAGGTAGAGTGCTAGGTAAACACTCTACCAACTGAGCTACATCTCTAGTGATCTTCCTACCTTATTTTTTTATTTTTTGTTTTTTGAGATATGGTTTCACTATGTAGCTCTGGCTGGCCTGGAACTTGCCATGTAGGCCAGGCCAGCCTCAAACTCACAGAGATGCACCTGCCTCTGTCTCTTGAGAGCTAGGTTTAAAGGCATGCACCATCACATCTGGCTCCCTACCTTATTTTTAGACAAGGCAAGGTCTCTCACTGAATCTGGAGCTTGCTGATTTGTCTAGACTGGCTGGCCAGAAAATCCTAGGGATCCTCCTAGGGATCGACTCTCCCAACACTGGGATTATAGGCTCGTGCTGCCATCCCTGGCTTTTTTCCATGGGTGCTCAGGGTCAAACTCAAGTCTTCATCCTTGCTCGGGAAGCATTTTACAAGACTGAGCCATATCCCAGTTCCAAGTTTAAACTATTGGAATCACTTTTGCTCCTTATTTGATCTTTAAAAGAGCACAGTCGAAGTAGCTAGGGAAAGTCATTATCATACCCAGTGGCCTATGTTCTGCAGTAAAGATGGGCCTAGATGCAAGGGCTAATGAAATCTGCTCTCTGCTCCTTGGTTTCCTTTCTCTAGAGGTAGGTGAAATGAGTCTGGTAAGGATGAAGAACTTGAGAAAGAAGCAGAAGATGAGATGGTATTTTACCTTTGGAGATTGGATATGATTATTAAATGGGCAGTAATAAGTTCTTAGTTTTCTTTTTTTTTTTTTTCCTGAGCACAGAGCAGTAGGGAAACAAAGTACATGTGAGACAAAAGCTGGGGTATGGGGTGTTTATTACAGTGTTTGCTGGCTTGGCAAACAGTTCTAGTCATTGTTAGAATAACCAAAATTGCTTGCTATGTACTTAGATCTTTTCTGCTGCTGGGGCCACTTTGGCCTTGCTCTTCTTTCAGCTTCTATCAGTTTCACGGGCCTCCTGTGACCCCCTCTCTTAAGAACCTTGCGGTGCCCTCTGCCTAGAGTGTATCACAGGACCTACAATGCTTTGCACTGCATTGGCCCACTGGCCTTCCTTGAGCTTCCTTCTGTTTTGTGGAAGGGAGTGACTAGAGTCAAGGGAGGGATCTGCTACCATGGCTATGGCTACACTGCCTCCTGGGTCTTTGTCTTAGACCAGTTATGCTCAGTGTGGCCCAATGGCCAGTCTACGACAATTGAGAGGAAGAGATTAAAATGTTTACTAGCTGGCAACTTGGCAGAATAATTTTATGCATGTTTGGTTTATTATTCATGTCTGTATTTACACGGGCATACATGGGACTGTCTACATTTTTTTTTTTGAGACAGGGTCTCTCACTGGCCAAGTAGGCTAGGCTGGCTGGTCAGTAAGCCCCAGGGATCTCTTCATCTCCACATCTTTAGCATTGGGATTGTAAGCACAGGCCATCACATCTAACTTAAAAAAAAATTACTGTGATTTTAATTTTTTAAAAAATGCCAAATCAGGGCTGGAGAGATGGCTCAGCAGTTAATAGCACTGATTGCTCTTGCAGAGGACCCAGGTTTGATTCCCAGCACCCACATGGTGGCTATGAACCATCCTTAACTCCAGTTCCAGGGGAAATCGAAGCTCTCTTCTGACCTCTGTGGCATTGCATGACACGGGTGCACTCACATACATGCAGGCAATACACTCTTACACATAAAATAAAAATAATAAATAAAATATTTGAAAAAACCCAAATCTCTGGGCAATACTCTAAAATATACTATGATACTATCAAGAGTGTTAGTTACCTTGGTGGCATGCAGTGATTCTTTAAATGAGAGCAAAGTTTCTCCAGAAATTTCTACATAATGTATAGTGTCCCCCTTGTTTTGGAAGTCCTTACAGAAAGGGGGACACTGAGGCACAGATGTAAAGGGATTGGCATGAGGTCAGTAGATTTGTTTGTAAAATCTGGGTTCTGGGGATTGAGCTCAAGCTTGCAAAGCAAGCACTTAAGTGAGCTATTTCCCCAGCCCTGCAATTTAGCTTTTGTTGTTGTTTTGGTTTGGTTTTGCTTTTTTTCTTTTTCAGACAGGATCTTGCTATTTAGCCCTGGCTGGCCTAGAACTTGCTATGCAGATCTGGCTGGCCTTGAACTTAGTGATCTTCTGGGTCAATCTCCCAAATGCTGCAATTACTAGGGTATACCACCATGACTGGCTTATTTTATATTTAAAAAATTACTTGTGTGTGTGTGTGTGTGTGTGTGTGTGTGTGTGCAGGTGAGAACGTGTGTGTATGTGTATGGGTATATGTATGCCATGGTGCATGTGTAGAAGTCAGAGGAAACTTACAGGAGTCTGTTCTCTACTTCCACCTTGTGGGTTCTGGGGATTTAACTCAGGCTGTCAGGCATTTACCTGCTGTGCCATCTTGTTAGGCTTTTTTTTTTTTTTTTTTACATTTTGATACTTAAGATTTCATACATAAACATTTATAAAAGTTTTTTTTTCCTGTTTTGAGACAGGGTTTTGCTCTGTTATGTTAGACAAGCTGGCTTTGTCTGTCTGTCTTGCTAAGATTTGTTTTACATTAAAATAGAACTTAAAAAATTGTGTATATCTGTGTGTGCCTGAGTTCCTGTGTGAGGTTATGTGCGTGCAGGTGACACAGAGGCCAGAAGGCACCATTGGATCCCCTGGAACTGGAGTTATAGATGGTTGTGAGCTGCTTGATGTGAATGCTGGGAACTGAATCAGGTCCTCTGCAAGAGCAGTAATAACAGCTCTTAATCCCTGAACCATCTCTCAAATTCCAAAACTATGTTCTTAAAGTGCTAGCTAAAATTAGAGTTGCCTTGACTTTAGTTTGAACTCAAGGCCTTTCACATGCTAACGCATGCTGTACCACTGAGCTACACCTACAGACCCCTGGTTAGCTTACAATGGCCAAAAAGGAAGGATATATGTCTAGGAACCAGGGATTAATGCAATGAATTTCATGTCTATTGAGATGATTTTTCTTGTAGCTATTAGACATTATGACGCTTATGTAGAAACAGGAAAAAATGCTTAAAGTGTAAAAAACACATTCCAAAATTATGTGCGCACCATAAAATACACATAAAGTAAAAATGCATGGTGCAAAGGGTCTGAAAGAGAATGCATCAAGTGATAAGTGTTGAGGTAAAGGCTTTTCTTTATTATCTTACTGTGGCTGTCTATTTTATATACTGTTCAATGTGGTTTAAATTATTATACAATGGCCAGACGTGGTGGCACATGCTTTTAATCCCAGCACTTGGGAGGCAGAGGCAGGTGGATCTTTGTGAGTTTGAGGCCAGCCTGGTCTACATAGTGAGTTCCAGGACAGCTGGGGCTACAAGGAGACCCTGTCTCAAAAAAGATAAAAAAAATTTATTATACAATGATAATTTTAAAGATTGGTGATAAAAATTTTGTTTACTCTGATTTGAATATACATATTAAAAGCATATTTTTTATTCATCGTTAACAAGCCTGTAGGCTTTTATAGACTAGCAGTTTGAGACTGTCAATCCCAAAGTTTATGTACTTTTTGGTAGGTATTTCTGCCATAATTTGCATGGAAAAGAATAACAGCTTAAGGCATTCTCCCAACGTGTTGATTTTTTTTTTTTTTTTTTTTTTTTAAAAAGGTACTCACATATCCTAGGCTGGTCTAGAACTTGTTACACAGCTGACTGTGACCTTGAACTTCTGATCCTCACCACCTTCCTAGTGCTGGGATTCCAGGGGTGCTACACCACACCCAGTGTATAGGATGCTGGGGATCGAACCCAAGGTTTTGGGCATGATCAGCAAGCAATACTCTACCAGCTGAGTAATGTCCCCAGCCAGGGTGTTCGTTTAACAAATTAGCATTCTGAAATTCAGCCTTCCTGAATATAGTGGTAGAACCAAGATTGGGACCCAAGTATGTTGGATATCTAATGGCATCAAAAATCATTTATGGTTTCTGGTCCACCCGTAAATGAACTTGTCTGGCTTGGGGATCGTATTCCTTGCCCCAAGGTCAGCTGGAGCTAGCTCTCTGCACCACCTGGGGGCCCTTTCTCCCCGCGGCGCTCGCGGCGTCAGGCAGGGGGCGCCAGCGCGAGCAGGCTTGTTGGCCCCTCCCCCGAGCAACCGTCTATTGGGCCGGCGCATGACGTCACGCCGTTTTAGCCAAACAAATGGGTTTGGAGCAAGCGTTGGGCTCCGCCGTGCCGCGCTGAGCGCCCGGTCCGCTTCAGCTGTGGGGAGCGAGTCAGGCCTGCCGCCGACTCCGCATCGGGCTACCGCATCCCCGGGCCAGGCCCCGGCCGGGGCAGGAGCACAGGTGGGCCGGGCCGGGCGGCGCAGGGCGCGAGTCCGGGAGGCCACGGTGGCCGCT
>NW_008343385.1:6447707-6453166 GCF_000622305.1 Nannospalax galili | reverse complement strand
CCTCCGCACAGCCCTGGCGCCGAGCGCCCCGCGGGCCCCGAGGTCGTGCGCGGGGTCCGAGGCCGGGCGGCCGAAGCTAGGCCGTGAGCGAGCCCGGGTGCACCCCTCGGCCGGCGGGCCCGCGTGTACGGCTCCGGGTGGGAGTCGCGTCCGCCCCGCGCGGGCCTCCCTGGTCCTTCGCGGTCCCAGCGCAGGTGAGCAGCGCTTAGCCTCCACCTTCCGCGGGACCCGGCAGGACCGAGGCCCCGATGCATCCCTGGCTGCCGGGCTGCAGCGAGTCGGCTGCGGTTCGGTACCAGTCGGCCATGAAGTCATAGTTCTGTAGCTCCGCGTGCCCGTGACGTCAGGGCTCTGCGGGAGAGGGTACGTGATGTCATAATAGGCTCCCCCCTAAGCATCGACCTTGGCGCGCGGAAGGGCCGGGTGGACCCACCGCGAGAAAAAGGAAGTTCAGCCTTCTATCAACGCCAGGAATCTTCGCAGATTTGAACTGAAAGTTGTTGGATCTCAGCTTTTTAACAATTTTAATGTAATTGTCAGATGTTTAAACTTCATTTCCGAAAGCAGTGTTAGTACTGTTTAAAAGACTTTTGGTTTAGAAATATCGAACTCTTAGGATAAAGAGGTATTCGATGTTAGTGCCTTTCAGGAAGATGAACTCAGTTTGATGGTTTGTGATCGGAATTGCTGGGGAAAAAAAAGAGAACCAACTGGTGTTGATAATTCAGTTTCTTGTACTTCTTTTGGTCGGAGATCTGCATGTTAGCTATTTTTTTGGTTAGAGAATGACCAGGGAGAGCAGATCTTAAACGAACTTTCTGTAAAGAGGGGGAATCTTGAATGAATCCAACATTATTTTTAAGTAAGACTGGGCTGTAACTTGATATAATAACATATCTGAGGACTGTTTGTCTGGGCAGGTAACTAAAATTTTGTCGGTAGTGCTTTTGAATGTGAAAATATAAAAATTTTGAACAGGTGATTTGTGAATGATGGTTTTCTTCTTGCTTTCAAAAGGCAACAGACCCAAACAGACCTCGTGTGCTAAACCCTTTTCAGAAATTCCAGTTTATCAATCCTTGCATCGTTTCTTCAAAAAAAAAAAAAAAAAAGGTAGTTCATTTAAAAACTGAAGTGTAATTACAATTACGGATTTTGGGAAGCTTGGGTAGGAACCCTCAGTGCTTCCTCCCTGGCCTTGTAATAGTAACCCCCCCCCATACTTCCTGCTTTCCATATGCTCTTCAGAGTTTTTCTTTAAAAAAAACAAAACAAAACAAAACAAAACAAAACTTTTTTTTTTTAATGTGTATGCGTGTCTTGCCTGCATGTATGTAAGCGCACCCATGTGCAATTCCTGCAGAGGACTGAAGAAGGTGTTGAATCTCCTGGAACTGGAGTTAGGGACAGTTGTTAGCTCTCATGTGGGTGCTGGGATTCGAACCCGTGTCTTCTGCAAGAACAGTCAGTGTTCTTAACTGCTGAGCTGTCTCTCCAGCCCCAATATTTTCTTTCTTTTTTTTTTTTATTAGTAATTTTGTTTTTGAGACAGGGTCTCTGTAGCCTGGGGTGGCTTGGTACTTGGTGCAGCCCAGGGAGGCTTTGCAGTCTCATCAGTCGCTGCCTGAGTCTCTGGAGCACTAGGATTACATGTGTGTGCCATCATACCTGGCTCCTTGAAGATATTTAATATCTGTTGATTTTACATCAGTATGTGGATGGAAGTTGATATTATGCCCATTAATGCAGGCAAATGAAAGCAAAAATGATCCCTGTTCATGTTGGATTTGGGTGTGTTTGTCTAGGCAATCAACCCAGGGTTTCCTGCTTGAATCCTGCACTCTGCACACTGTGCTGTATTCCCAGCCCTTTACTGTTGGAGTTGAGTAGGCTTTCTGATAAATCCTACTTTGATCCTCACCATAATCTTGGGAATTCAACAGCCATTGTGTTTATTATTGAAAAGAAATTTTCCTTTTAGAGAAACTAGAAGTTGCATGGTGATACTGTCCATTTAAGGCTTCTAAGATAAAATGTGAGCCTTTGGAACATCAAAGACTCATAGATACTGAATTAGCATGAAACTGCTCCTACGGAGGTTGGGATTAATCTGCCTGCTACTTAAGATGAAAGAATGGTCATAGATGATATGTACAGACGGTGAAGGTGTCCGGATACCTTGCAAGAGTCCTTCCAAGCAGTAGTCATCTGGAGCAGGTTAGAAGTCAATGTAAGTGGAATTCTTGTAGTGGATAATAGTTGCTCCTTGACAGTAGGTATCCACCCCATCTTACGTAGGGTTAGGGTTTTTATTTTTCCTCATGGAAAAAGAGTTAATAGGTAGCAAATAAAGTGTTAGTGTGTTCTAAGGTCACTAAGGAACAATGGCAGGTATAAAAAAAGCCGGTTTATATTTATCGTTGTATAACAAGCCATAACTCTTATGGAACATTTTTATAATCTGCATCTACTTTTAGCAGAATGTTTTTCACCCACGCTTTGCAGTTTTGGGTCTAGGAGGCAGCTTTTACTTCTTAAATAGTTTTATGGAAATTTGAGATTGGGCTAATTTTAAGACATTTTGTCATTTTATTCACTTACACAGCATTTGAAGGGACTACATTAACCAGTCATTAGTAATGTGGCATCTTTTTGATGGATAAAGACAAATATTATGATGAATAAGAGTTGTATTTAGAAATTCTTGAGGAGACGATTATTGGGTCAGTTATTTTGCTAACATGCAGAATTTAAAATCTTACAAACATTTTCCTCTTTATTTTCTCAACTTAATTTGTTTCAGCTTAATTACTCAGTTTTGAGAGTCTAGACTTCAGTTTTAATATTTGCTGATGAGTGAACACACTTATCTGAGACATCATTTAGTGCTACTTTCCAAAATTTGCAGCTGTTTAGAACCAGATACATGGGGAAGCAACTATGGTGTGATGAATGCCTTCCTTGTTATGGCATGTGTGACAGGCAGAATTCAGCAAGTGCATAATCTGCAGTCCTTTGGAAGCAACAACAGAAAAGAGCAGCTTAGCTCCAAGTGCGTTTAGGTCATTTGGAAATGGAATTCCTGTCAATTCTTTGCCTAGTTTATTTTCTCCATTGCAGTTTATGTTGATGGAATTTTGAAGCTGATAGGCCTATTTTATTATCCAGCACAGCATTAATAATTAAAATGTAGATGATTCTCTGCACTGGTTAAAATAACTCCACCTTTCATTTCCAACATCATCTTCTAGTTACTGCTTCACAGAAGACTCTAGGGTTTCCTGTCACGGGTATTCAGCTTTAAAACCTAACCTGTATGTTTCCTATCCTTGTCATACTAAGTGTAATTGTGAAACCAAGCCCATGTAAGTGGTTATAACATTGAGAGCCATGATTTTTCTTTCATCCAGCAAACACTTTTTGAGCATCTTTTTTGCCAGGTACTGTGGCATTGAAATGCCCTCCATGAGAATCCTTCTGTTTTTGTGTGTGCATACACTTTTATGTGGGCATGTGAGGTCGGTATAAGAATTGCTTAATGGTTTTAATTTTAATTTTTGAGACAGTTTTACTTAACTGAAGATCACCGCTTCAACTAGACCATTTGGCTAGGGAGCCCATGGGATCTGTCTCCACCTTTCCCAGTGCTATGGTGGTAGACATGCCCTGCCATGCCCGGCTTTTCATGGGTTCTGGGGATCTGAACTCAGATCTTCATGCTTTTATAGCAGGCACTTTACCCATTTCCCACTGAGCCCAGCCCCTTTATCTTTGTTTTTAACATTCATTCATAAAAGGCCTTGGGTCTGGGCATTAGAATCAGACCAAGAGGATGACTCACTGATATTATGCTAGACTGACGAGATGTTTTATCCAGATGTTAGCTTGAGATATTAGAAATTTAGGTAGAAAGAATAAGGAATTAGGTTATCATGGCCTCAGACAAAGGACTTGGACCTCACTGATTTGGATTGTCCTAGAATGAATGGAGTTTAGTGATCTGACACTTTCTTTGAGGCAAGAATAAATGCCTAAGGCTAGAGCTAGTCTTTTAAACTGGTAGAGGTAGAATGAAGAGGGACATTAAATGTCTGTCTGTGACCCCCATCTATCTCTTTTTCTTCTATTTTTGGCTTTTGTTTTTTGTTTTTTTGAGACAGGGTTTCCCTGTAGCCCCAGCTGACCTGGAACTCACTATGTAGACCAGGCTGGCCTTGAACTCACAGAAATCCACCTTCCTCTGCCTCCTGAGTGCTGGGACTACAGGTGTGTGTTGGGGACCCACAGGTGTGCACCACTATGCCCGGCTATTTTTGGCTTTATAAGGCAGACAGTTACTACATAGCTCAGACTGGCCTAGAATTTTCTGTAACTTAGGCTGGCCTTGAACTCTCAAATCTTCCTGCCTCAACCTCCCAAGTTCTGAGACTACAGGCATGCTCTACCATGCCAGACTGTGCTCTTCTTTTTGCTCTTAGACATGTATATATATACCTTTTTCATTAGTGCGTTCTCTTAGTTTGTGGCCTTGAGAAATACATGAACCTCTCACAGCCTCAGTTTTAGTCTTTGCTTACTTTTCCTAACATAGTGAAAAAAATATTTTAAAAATTTATTATTTTTATTTTATGTGTATGAGTGTATTGCCTGCATGTATGTAAGTGCACCTGTGTTGTGTAGTACCCGAGGAAGTCAGAAGAGGGTATTGGATCTCCTGGAGCTGGAATTAAAGATGATTGTTAGCCACCATGTGGGTGCTGGGAATTGAGCCCCAGTCCTCTGCAAGAGCAGCCAGTGCTCTTAACCTCTGAGCCACCTCTCCAGTCCCATAGTGAAAATTTTTATTCATTACAGAAAAATACTGAATACTAAATACCTAAATACCCGCCATCTAGAGAAACATTTTGCTGTATTTATCCCTCCATTTATCAGCCAATCTTATGTTTCTTTTGTGTTTCACTAAGTATACTTTACAGTTGCACACTTCTGAATTCTTGTCATTACTTGATTTCTGGATCAAGTTTATACTAAAACATACAGATCTTATGTATACTATTCGTTTAATTTGGACAAATTCACACATTTGTTTAACTCATATAACCTCTCAAGATACCAGAACGTTACTGTCATCAAAAAACATTTCCGATCAGTTTAATTGGCTTCTTGCTTACTACATCTGTTAGTTTATTCTTAAACCACCTGTTCAAAGGACTTGCTTTGTTAGAGCACATTTGGGCAGCATTATGCTGGGTGTTAAGAATAAACAAATGAAGACCATTTAGAGGCATCACCTTTTGGAGGTGATGGGAGTAGTGCCTTTAAAAAAAAATGTGGGTTTTTGTTTTTTGGGTTTTTTTTTGCTTTATTTTATTTTATGTGTATGTGTGTATTGCCTGCATGTGTGCAAGTGCACTCCTGCCGTGCAGTGCATTCAGAGGACAGAAGAGGGCATCAGATCC
>NW_008343385.1:6426787-6447462 GCF_000622305.1 Nannospalax galili | reverse complement strand
TTAGAGCACATTTGGGCAGCATTATGCTGGGTGTTAAGAATAAACAAATGAAGACCATTTAGAGGCATCACCTTTTGGAGGTGATGGGAGTAGTGCCTTTAAAAAAAAATGTGGGTTTTTGTTTTTTGGGTTTTTTTTTGCTTTATTTTATTTTATGTGTATGTGTGTATTGCCTGCATGTGTGCAAGTGCACTCCTGCCGTGCAGTGCATTCAGAGGACAGAAGAGGGCATCAGATCCCCTGGAACTGGAGTTACAAACAATTGTTAGCCACCATGTGGGTGCTGGGAACTTAACCCAGGTCCTCTGCAAGAACAGCCATCTCTCTAGCCTGGGAGTAGTACCTTTATAAAATAGGCTTCAGAGAACTGTTTGACCTTTTCATCTTGTGAGGAAGTAGCAAGAAGATACCTTCTATGAGGAATGACACTTAGCTTAGATCTTGAACTTTCTGGCTCCCAGAACTGAACTGTACATTTCTGTTTATAAAGTACCCAGTAGCTGGGCGTGTTAGCGCTCACCTTTAATCCCGGCACTTAGGAAGCAGAGGCAGGTGAATCTCATTTCTGAGATCGAGGCCAGCCTGTCAGCCATGGTGAGTTCAGGCCACCTGCGGCTACAAAGGAGACCCTGTCTTATAAAAAAACAAAAACAAAAATTGCCAGTGCACAGTATTTTGTTTTAGCAACTTGATAAGCAAAGACAGAGAATAGTACCTGGAGGTAATAGCTTAAAATGTGGAGATGGTGTCGGAGTTAATTAATGGGTAGAAGTTGGAAAAGTTTTGGAGTGGGCTGCTGTGAGAGGAACCTTCTAGACAATTGTAGTGACGCTCAGATGGAAATGAGGAACATGTTGGAAACTAGAGGAAAGGCAGTCTTTGCTTTTAAAGTGGTAAAGAACTTGGACTGAATTGTGCTTATGTCCTGTGGAAAACAGTTTGTGAGTAATAAAATGGAGTGTTCGACAAAAAATACCTAAAGAATACCTAAGCAAATTGTTGAGGGTCAACATGGCTTCTCTTGACTGCTTTTAGTAAAACAAGGGGTGACAAATTATAGGTAGAGTTTACAATCAAAACAGAAGGGAATCTTAAAGATTTATTTGAAAGATTTCAGACTGCTCATGTTATGAAGAATGAAAAAGTATGTTCAGTAGAGAGTATTCAGGGTTTGGTCAGGTGAACTTTGCATAAAGAGATTAGTGTGGGTAGATGGATGCTGCCAGGTACTAGTCATCAAGACAGTAATCCCAAAGGCATGCCAGAGATCTTTAGAGCTGCCCTGTCCATCACAGGCCCTGTGGATGCCACTGTCTCTGAGGCAGAATGATTTCAAGGTTCTGTTCCTTACATTCTAGTGTTGTATTCGTTGACTACTCCAGGTCCAGGTATGGTATATGGCTACTTCTCTGGAGGTCTTAAACTTTGGCAGAGTGCATAAACTGCTTGTGTGTGTGTGTGTGTGTGTGTGTGTGTGTGTGTGTGTGAAAGAGAGAGAGAGACAGAGAGACACAGACACAGAGAGCACACACACACTGGGCATTGCTTTCTTCACCTAGGTTTCAAAGGATTCTCTGGAGAGCTTTGGAGCCTAGACAGAGAACCCCCACTATGTAGATCCCCCACTAAGGCAAAGGATAATGGAGCCCCCAGGGAGGGATGGAACTTGCCCCCAAGGCTCCTGAAGAGCCTCCAGTTAGCAGCTCTAGCCTGATGTGCTCTGCATCATGGACTATGTCCAGCAAAGCCATGGGAGTGGCTACTTGGATCCTTAGGGGTCCAGTCTCCAGCACAGTTTGTCTGGAGGGCAGAGGATATCAAGTCAGAGAGGCTATTCTGGGGCCTTAAGATTTAATGTGCTTGTTGGGTTTCGAATGTACTGAGACTGATCTCTTCACTTCTCCCTTTTAGTATTGTGTCTGACTCAGTACTGTATTTTGGAAGCACATAGCTTGTTTGATTTTACAGGATGGTGGCTAGAGAGCAGTTTGCTTCATGATGAATCACACCTTTGATTCTCCTTAATATCTGATTTAGATGAAACTCTGGGCTTTAGAGTTTTGAGTTGTTGCTGGAATTAGTTAAGCTATTTGGGGCTGTTGCTAAGAAGGAATGAATATATTTTGCATGTGAGGAAGATATGACCTTTGGAGGACTAGGGGTGGAATGCTTTGCTTTGAATGTGGCTCCCCCACCTCCCCAATTTGGGTGTTGAAACCTAATCTCCAGTGAAGTACTTGTGAAGCCGAGAACCTCAGGATGTGATTAAGTGACCCTCAGGGAGAAGAATAATGCCCTTGTATGAGAGTCTTGCTGCCACGTGAGAACATGTTAAGAAGATGCCAGTTACAAGAAAGGGTCTCTAGACCCCAAATCTGCTGGATTTCCCGGCTTCCAGAACTGTGAGAAATGAATTTCTGTTCATAGATTGCCTACTCTCAGCATTATTAGAGTCCAGAGAATTTTTTTTTTCCTTTTTAAAATGACTGATTGGAAATTTTGGTGTAAAGGAACAGTAGTAGATGAGTGTTGGGAGTCTGAGTATTCTTTAGTGACAATTTCTGGGGAAAGAAGTAATGTGAAAAAGCAGATTCTTTTAGTGACGTCTTTATCCTCTTATCATCTTAGGTACTCAGTTTGGTAGATATCATTATTTCTTGTGTTCTCTCCTCTCTTGTTTCTTGGCCTGGCTCTGTTTCCTCATCTTTGCTGGCTGTTCTTTCTTACCAGATCCAGACTATCCAAAGTGTGCTCTTGGCACTTAACTTTTAGAGTGTCTCAGTTGTCATTTCTGTTCAGGTCATTTTATCTGTTTCCATAGCCGTTAACTTCCCAGCTGTCTAACTACGAAGGAGATAGTTGCTTTTGTGTATCTCTGTTTACTTTGTATTTACTGTTCAAGGGTCTGTGGCAAGAGTATTCCCTCTCGTCGTTGTAACAAAGGGGATTTACTGAGAAAGAAAGATATATAAACGTCAGGCTGAATATACAGATTAAGTTGAACTTCTTGGAACAACCCCAGAATGACAGTGCAGAACTTGCCTGCTAATTGGGCTACTGCTAGGACAGACTCTAGGACTGGGGTTTCAACCAGAAGCTGCCAAAACTGTCTTTAATGCAAGCTTAACTTCTTTGGAGAAAAGGGTCATGTTATTTCTTTTTGCCTTCAAATGAAACCTTTGCTTCCTTGTGATATGATTGGAATGAGTCTGCATATACTCTATAAAATGAACTCATTTTCCCAGATTGCCTTTTAAAAATACTTTATTTTTATTATTATTTTATGTGTATGAGTGTATTGCCTGCATGTATGTAAGTGCACCCATGGCATGCAATGTCTGCAGAGGCCAGAAGAGGGTATCGGTATGTGGGTACTGGAACTTGAACCCAGGTATGGGTATTGCACGACATGGGTACACTTACATACGTGCAGGCAGTGGACTCATACACATAAGAATAATAAAAATTAAAAAAAGAAGAAAGAGATGTTATAACAAGAGGGCTGGCGAGATGGCTCAGCAGTTAAGAGCACACTGCTCTTGCAGAAGACCTGAGTTTGGTTCCCACATGACAGCTAACAACCATCCATAACTCCGGTTGCAGGGAATCTGACACCCTCTTCTGACCTCCACATGGCATTACACAGCATGGGTGCATTTACATCCATACAAGCAATGTGAAATACTTATACATAAAATTAAAAAAAAAAGTGTTATAACAGAAAGCCAGCTCATTCACTGGCAGGCAATAGTGAGAAGTTCAGAGGTGAAGCTTGACTGAGTACTTGTGTGTCAGACCTTATTATTTGCTTCCTTTCTTTATTTAACGAGCTCTTTTATGCTGTTTGTCCCTTTTTGGTCATGGTTCAACTCCTGTGTCTTTATGTGGTGTCCAGAGGGGAAAGAGAGTTCTGCAGAAACTATGGAATGGGCTCTTATTTTGTTCCATAGACACTTTTGCAGTCTGAAGCCTATGAGACCCCCTTCTCTTGAGAAATACTTTGAAATTAAGTACATAAGACTACAAAGAAAGCCAGTTATATTAAGCTACAGTTATTTTTTTTTGAATTATAAGACACTAATTTATAATGCTTTGTTAAAAAGTTGTAGTATGAATCTAATAATGTCCAAGTGGTATTGATCATTATTGCAATTTGGAGATATCTATAACTAATGATCATGTGGGAGGAAAATACCAGGGAATCTATGGATGACAGAGTGACAGAGACAGCCAATATTATTATGATGTGTTACTTGAATTCACAATAGAAGGAAATACTGTTTCATTCAGAGGTTAGTGAAAGTAAACGTAATTCTTTTTCCTCATCTGATTTTATTGGCATACTGAATTCTTTCCATAAACCCTTGGAGTACCTGCTTAATCATTGAGATAAGAGAGGAGTTGTTGTTAGAAGGGCAAGAAATGTTTTCATGTGTCTCATTGACTTTGGGTTACATTTCTGAACCAACTATTAAGGCTAGAGAAACTGGATATGCCAATTTGTCTAGTCTAGGGATCATTCCTGTCTGTTGTGGTTTAAATGAGAAATAGGCTCATGTGTTTAGTTGAACACTTTGTCCGCATTGGTGGTGCTGTTTGGAAAGGCTATAGAATTAGGAACTTAGGATGTGGAGCCTTGCTGGAGGAAGTGTGTTACTAGGGGTGGGCTTTGAGGGTTTATAGCCTTGCTTCACTTCCTGTTCCCTCTCTCTGCTTCTTGTGTGTGGATGACAATGTGATCAGCCAGCTTTCTGCTCCTGTGTCCATTCTTTCCTTTTCTGTTGCCATGACTTTCCCACCGTGAGGACTCTGGAATAGTAAGCCAAATAAACCCTTAAGTTGTTTTATCACAGCAACAGAAAAATAACTAATACACTATCAAAATAGCACTACTAAGAGGAATGGATTCCTAAAACCAGGGGCCAATGGATGCTGGGTATCCATCCATTCTATTATCCTTAGTCCATCCTCTCCATTGCTGCCATTCTTCAAGCAGTCATTACATTTTAGTGAATTTGTCTTTTCTTGCCTAATCTCTGCTGGTATCATAAGCCTCTAGTGCACTGAACTGGAGAAAACCATTGAAACTTATATTTCCTCTTTTTATCATTTATAAGATGTTAATAATGGGAATAGAGTGTCAGAAGAGTTAACTATACAGAGCAGTGCTGTCTAATAGAAATAATGTGAGGGGCTGGAGAGATGATTCAGCACTTAAGAGCACTGTCTGTTCTTGCAGAGGACCCAGGTTTGATTCCCAGCACCATGTGGAGGCTAACTGTCCATAACTCCAGTTCCAGTTCAAAACCATCTTCTGGCCTCTATAGGCATTGCACACACATGGTGCACTTACATACATGCGGGCAAAGCACTCTGTCCTAGTTTGTTCTTCATTGCTGTGACAAAACACTCTGACCACTACCAACTTGGGGAGGAAAGGGTTTGTTTATTCAGCTTACATCTCCCAGGTTGTAGTTCATCAGGGAGCCCAAGGTAGGAACTCAGGGCAGGAACCTGGAAGAAGGAGCTGGAGCACAGGCCATGGAGGAACGCTGCTTACTGGCTTGCTCCCCCTGCCCCCTGCTCAGCCTGCTTTCTTACGTAACACAGGCCTACCTGCCCAGGGGTGGCACCACCCACAGTGGGCTGGGCCCTCCCACATCACTCATCAAGAAGATGCCCCTCAGACATGGCCACAGGCCAGTCCAATAGAGGTAATTCCCCAGTCGAGGCTCCCTCAACCCAGGTATGTCAAGTTGACACTAAAACTATCCAGCACACACTCATACACATAAAATAAAAATAATAAATAGAAAATTTAAAATAAAAAAGATACACAATGTGAGTCATACATGTAATTTATTTTAAATTTTTTTTGTTTGTTTTTTTGAGACAGGAGGGTCTCACTGTGTAGCTCTGGTGGGCCTGGAACTCTCTAGGTAGACCAGCCTGTCCTCAAACTCACAGAGATCTACCTACCTCTGCCTCACAAGTGCTGGGTTTAAAGGCATGTGCCATCATGCATGGCTTAGAAAAAAAAAATGTGTGTGGTTTTGGAGATTGAACCTAAGGCTTTACACATACTAGGCTGGTAAGCAGTCTACCATTGAGCTACATCCCCACCCAAGTGAAAAGATTTTCAGTGGGGCTGACAAAATTGCTCAGTGGGTAAAGGTGCTCATTTTCTACTCTGTTGGCTAATTTCGAGATACAGTTTTAGCAGATTCAGTTGTAGGAGTTAGTGTATTATCATTTGTGGTGTTGGGGATTAAACCCAGGGCCTTGTGTGCTAGGAAAGTGTTTTTTAAAAGTTAAAATAATTATGTTTATAGAATTGTTCATTTCAAGCCATAAAACCACTCTTGGAACTACAGAGGTAATTATTGATTAGCTGGAGTTTCTGAAGATAAAATGTGAGTTTGATAAGGATGTCTCAGAGGACCCATTCACTTTATTGCTGGTGAACCAGGGGAGGCAGACCAGTTTCCAAAGTAGGGCAAGCGATCTTATTTCAAGTTCAGGCATCAGGCTTAGTCTCTGGAGGTTCTCAGTACCTTCATAGTCACTTTGGCTATAGGGAATAGGTTTCTGTAGTTCAGGCTGTCAACTTTCCTAGTGAAGAACTTTTCAGGATGCTACAAAGAGGACCTGAGAGCTTTAAGCTTTCTAAGGAATCTTCTTTTGACATTTCCTTTAACATGTGATAATGATTACTTGATAAAATGGAAATGAGACCATTTCAGTTTGTAAAATTTTTTTTTTTTAATCTTTTTTAGACAGGGTCTTCTGGTAGCCCCAGCAGGGGTCTGGAACTCAAAGAGATTTGCCTGCCTCTGCTCCTGAGTGCTGGGATTAAAGGTGTGTACCACCACACCTGGCAGTTTATAGAATTTCAAGGCCTATTATTTCCTGAGAAAAGTACAGCATATTTTATATACTAGGCATTAATACTCAGTGCTTTAATTAGCTTTCTCATTTGTTTGTTTGAGACAGGGCCTTTCTTTGTAGACCACGCAGTCCTAAAGCTCAGATTACAGGCATGTCCACTAGGCCTGACTAAATTCTGTCACCTTTTTTCGTAGCACAGTATTACAGATTTTTACATTCTTTGACAAATAGTAGTCTTTGAGAATTCTTCTGTGTTCTAATATTCTTTTCCTTTAATATCTTGTGTGACACTCCCTTTGGTAATTATAAATTGATTGTATAGATAACTTTACTGGAAGGTTCACATTTTTTTGTTTTATTAGCTGGTAAGTTATAATTTTTCCTCAAATTAAAATGAAATTTTACATTGCATATATTTTGAAGTACTATATAAAACACTCTTACTTTAAAATTTTCAGGGAAGTTCAGGTATGTGGTACATGCCTTTAATCTCAGGAAGCTGAGGATAGCTGAGTTAAGTCTAGCCTGGTCTACATAATGAGTTCCAGGCCACTCAGGACTACATAGTGAGGCCCTGTCTTAAAAAAAAAGGTCGGGGAGGGGGGAAGTGGTGGCTTAGAACTTTAAAAAAAAAAGCAATTTAATGGTCTTGAAATTTAAGTGACAACTTAAATTGTTACTCTTTTACTTGTGAATCTAAATCTAAAAGATGAATTTTTTTTTTTTTTTGGTCTTTTTGAGATAGGGTCTTCCTGTAGCCCCAGCTGTCCTGGAACTCACTATGTAGACCAGGCTGGCCTTGAACTCACAGAAATCCGCCTGCCTCTGCCTCCCAAGTGCTGAGATTAAAGGCGTGTGCTACCACGCCCAGCCAAAGATGAATAATTTTTAATTTTCTTCCTTTACCTGTTTTAAAGACTTAGTCTATATTATGAATGAACTCAGTTACTTAAAATATTGTATGTTACCAACATATCACCTTGGGTCACTATAGTAGTCTTGTTTTAGAAATCTTTACCTTGCCTGTGTTGCCTGAAGTTGATTTATTTATTTGTATGTGCTATATGTGTGTACATGTATGTGGCTAATGCACACGGAGGCCAGAAGCCAATCATTCTTCACTTTTTTTTCTTTTAATCTTTTTGATACAGGGTCTCTTTGTAGCCCCAGCTGGCCTGGAACTCACTATGTAGACCAGGCTGGCCTCGATCTCACAGAGATCTGCCTGCCTCTGCCTCCCAAGTGCTGGGATTAAAAGTGTGCACCACCACGACTGACCCAACATCATACCGTTTTATGACCAAATAATCCATTGTATGAATATACTACAATTTTATTTGTTGCTTAGTTGATGGATATTTGTGTGATACCCACATTTTGGCTGTCTCTTGCGGCTGCTCTTAACTTTTCAGCCACTCTCTAGTTGGTATGCTTGGGGCCAGCTGCCCTTTATGTTACCTGCTCTTCATGCAACCATCTCTGCCCACCCTACCCTGCAGTAAACGATCATGAATGGGCAGTGAAACCAGGGCCACTGGACTAAGTTTTCCTGGAGCCTATGCTGCAGCCTGGGAAGCAGTGTATACGAGAGCATGGACCAAACCACTTGAGGGGAGTGCTGGTTTTATATAGCCAGCCATGCATGCAGTCTTAGGTCTGCTAACCACAAGCTTTTTGTGTAATCATACCAGACTTCACAGGAATACTTGGCTTGCCTATCCTGTCTGTCATGAACAGGGAGGTACCCAGAGAGGAGTAGGAGCTTTTACACGGTGGTCAGAGCCCTCTGCAATGGGTGTCATCTGAAGCTGTCTTGGAAGCAAAGTTTCCTAGGACTCTCACAGTACATCTGGAATAAATGTGGCTGAAGCAGGAGACTGGTTAATGCAGAAACTTTTTGAAGCAGAAGCAATGTCTGGTTTTGTAACTGTTACAGCATTTTCTGTGACTAAAGTCTCCTTAGATTGTCAGGCTGAAAGAAAGCCTTTCTGGGGGCTGGAGAGATGGCTCAGTAGTTAAGAGCCCTGGCTGCTCTTGCAGAGGACCTGGGTTTGATTCCTAGCACCCACATGGTGGCTAAGAGCTGTCCATAACTACAGTTCCAGGGGAACCCAACGCCTTCTTCTGACTACACGGGCATTGCATGACACAGGTGCACTTATTCAGGCAATAGACACATAAGATTAAAAATAATAAATAAAATTTGAGAAAAGGAAGTCTTTCTGGTTGTGAGAGGGTTAGAGCATCCATGACTGGCTGTCATGAGGACAGCTCAATTGATTGCCAAAGAAGTAATTATTTGGGGGCCAATGAGAGAGCTCAGCAGGTGAAGGTGCTTGCCACCAAGTCTGATGACCTGAGTTTAGTCCCCAGGACCTGCATGGTAGAAGGAAGTAGCTCTTGTGGCCCTGTGGAAGTGGCACAGTCGAAGCTCTGATTGCCGATGCCTTTTGAGACCTGAGGACTGACAATGCCACTTAGAGCACAGCCAGACCTTGGTTGGGGGTGTGGAGACTGAAGGTGACCGAAGTGCCCTGAGTCCAGCCCTGGTCTCTTTCATTCCTTACGTAATTGTACATTACATACATTACATGGTTGAAGAGTCTGAGAGCCTGCTGGCCCCACCAGTCCCTGACAGCTTTAGTTGTTTAAAAGAAGCAAAAAAAAAAAAAAAAAAAACCCAAAACATAAACATTTGTAACCAAGATCAATGTAAAATTAACATATTTTTCCATTAAACTCTAGTACTTAACCCCTGGCCAAATGCTCCTGGAGAAAATCCAGTTCAGTCTCCCTTGCTTAGCATTCATGAGAGCCTGGTTTTGATCCCCAGCACTAAGTCCTATCAAGAGATGCTAAATGTAGAGCACAAACCCAAAAGGAGCTTTAATCCTTTGGGTTTTTTTTTTTTTTTTTTGGCTTTTTGTTATTTTTTTAAAAAGCTTAAGAAGGCATTTTCCTTTTAATTTCAATTTATGTTTGAGCAGTATGTGTCTTTTGCACTGACAGCCTGAAATACATTAGTACATGAGAACTGCAGCTGTTGGGCCAGCGAGATGACTCAGCAGGTAAAGGTGCTTGCTGCCAAGTCTGACAACTTGAGTTCTGTCCCTGGGACCTACATGGTGGAAGGAGAGAACTGACTCCCAGAGGTTGTCCTCTGGCTTCCACACATCCACCAAGGCACACACATGCCCCAATAAATAAATATTTAAAAATGAGCTGCATCTGAAAGCCTGGTTGATGGTGGATGCCTGTAATCACAGTTCTTTAGAAGGTAGAAACTGAAGGATCAAGAGTTCAAGGCCAAGCCAGGTGTGGTGGTGCATGCCTTTAATCCCAGCACTCTGGAGGCAGAGATAGGCGGATCTCTGTGAGTTCAAGACCAGTCTGGTCTACGTAGTGAGTTCCAGGCCAGTTGGGGCTACAGGGATACCTTGACTCAGAAAGACCCCCCCCAAAAAGTTTAAGGCCATCCTCAGCAACATAGCAGGTTACTTGAGACTCTCTCAAAATAAACCAAATACAAACCAAAGCAAACCAAAAATCCAAAATCCCTACTGCTGGAAGATGTTTTTAAAATGAATTATATACAATTGTTTATTATAATTTTTTTTTTACCAGATCAGCTCAATAGTGGGTTTTCTCCCCAAATCTGATTTTTATACCTATTTTTCAATGCTTTAACTGCTAATCATATATATTTTATGTATACTACATCTGTGTATACTGCTGTATGATTTGATTGTAAACTCATAGTTATCATTGTTGATGTTTTTTCCCTTTTAATTTTTGTTTTGAAGCCAATTAACAGGCATCAAACAAAATGATTATAGTGTGTGTGTGTATGTATATATATATATACATACACACACACACACACACACACACACATATATATATATATATATATGAGAGAGGTTCTCCCTGTAGCCCCAGCTTTCTTATGTAGACCAGACTGACCTCGATCTCACAAAGACTAGTCTGTCTCTGCCTCCCAAGTGCTTCAGTTAAAGGCATGCACCACCATGCCTAGCAAATGATTGATTTTTGACTGAACATATTGTACAATACATTATTAGGCTGCAGTGACAGATCAAGGGTCATTTCAAGACCTGTGCAAAGTGCTACAGCAGCTCAGTGTGCCATCAGATGAACTTTATATTCTGAGAGGCCTACGAGAGAGAGAGCAAGAGAGAGAGTGTGTGTGTGTGTGTGTACACAGTCTTCTTTTCCCAACCAGTCATTTAAAACAATTTGAGCTTCTACTGTGCTTGGAATTAAGGCATTAAATTGAGTTATGTGAACACTATGAAAAAGAATTGTTTATCACTTTAAACTTTATACAATTAGGAAAATGGAGTTAGGAAAACAATAGACAAAAAGAATTTTGCTCCCTGAGATACAAAAGCAGTAGAACACCCACAGCAAACCAAGCTTTTGGTGTTATGTTTCTGCCTGGGGCCTTTGTTCAATTCCTACTCATAGTACATGTTTCTGAAATACAGCAGTATATTCTAGTTATAATAACTGAATATTTTGAAAGGTTTCTCTGCAGTTGCTTCTGCATAGTATCTTTTAAAAAATTATATATCATATATACTGTCTAGTACATAGAGTTTTAAGTTTATAGATTATCCAAGGAAATAATACATGGTCTTTTTAACTCATTGTGCTTAAAACTGGTCATAACATGTCTTTGAATACTGCTTTTCAAGTGGTAAAAATTTTTATTGTATAAAGGAGGACACTTCTTCATTGGCAGGAGGATCATTTTTCCTATATCCTATTAGCTAATTCCAAGATTTAGTGTGGTATCCACCCATATCATTTGGCTACAACCTTTGCTCTCATGAACGTAAGACTTATTGTTCAGAATTGCCATGTATATGTGCTTTGGCACAGCATGAAGGTACTTTTAATAACATTGCCATTGTCTTTTAAACAGCTTGCAGTTACTGCTACAAATAAAAAAGGGTGCAACAGAAGAGCATGACAGATAAGGTTCTGCTCTTAGTGTTTAGTAAATCTGCTTTGTATTTTTGGCCTTTTGTGTTCCCTGAACTACCTACTATATTTTCTGTACAGTGTTCCTAGTCAACTAAAACATGTTCACTATAACTTTAATGTGTGTACAGTACAGCAACTACTTTTATTTATTTATTTTTATTTTTATTTTTTGGTCTTACTGTGTTGTTCAGGTTGGCTTCAGTCTCCCATCTGCCTCAGCCTCCTGAGCTAGGACTTAGGCATGGGCTACTTACTGTTCCTGGCTTCTCTTTGGATCTGTTTGTTTCATGGTGGCGAGCTAAACAAAATGTGTGGAAAGTTGAGTGGCCTTGCTTGTGGGAATTTTTTTTTCACTTGTATGTTTAAAATACTTAAGCATTTAAGTAATTTTGTGTGACTCTTGTCCTTCAGATGTTTATTTAAAAAATTTTTTTAATTGAATTTTTGTGTATTTCATACAATCAATCTTAATTATCTTTAAAATCTTTAAACCCCCTTCCCCACTGGCACCCTCCCATAGCCCCCCCCACTGGAATTCATACATTCTGTCATTGTGTTAAGGCCTATTGTGTCAAGTTAGTGTCCTCAGACATTCCTCAGTACAAGTTCATCTGCTGAGGTCTAGTCAGCCTATCTAGAGTCTCTCACTTTAGGAAGATCAGCTCTTCCTCACCCAGCAGTAATCAGTTGCCAATATTTCTTCAGCTAAGATTGGGATATGCTGTCCATTTCCCCATGTCTATGCTGGGTTTTTGTCTGCTTGAGTTTGCATGGGTCTTGTTCATATGAACAGAGTCCCAGGAGCTTGTAGGACTCTTTATTTCCATATGGTCATGTACCTCCCTGGCTCTTAAAATCTTTCTGCCTCCTCTTCTGCATTGGTCCTTGAGCCCTGGGTGAGTGAAGTTTAATATAGGAGTCCTGTCCAAGGACTAGCATTCTGCAGACTCTTCTCTACACTTTGGCCATTTGTGACCTTTTTACATTCCTGGTCCTCTGTTGCATGAGGGAGCTTCATTTATGAGAATTGAGATACTCATTAGTTGTCCTCTTTACCCCTTGTTCTATATTCTGTGAGCCTTAGGGGTAGAGGTTGCAATGTAGGTGTGCCAGTTAGGCTTGGGTAATTCACAGTGTCTTTGTGACCAGTTGTGGTACTCTGTAGATGTTTATTTACTTTTATTTGCTGTAGATTTTCCCCCTTTGGGGGGAAGGGAGGGTTGTTTCTTTTTGACTGTCTCCTTATGTAGTTCTGCTTAGCCCAAAACTCACCATGTAGACCATGCTGGCCTTGAATTCATGGTGATCTTCCTGCCTCTGCCTTCAAAAGAGTACTGGGATTACAGGCATGTACCAACACCCCAGCCAAGTAATTTCCCTTTCACTTGTTAATGTACATCTGTATTGTGTTACCTCACATACATGTCCATATGCATGTGTTTGTGTATGTATGTATGTTTTGTTTTGTCTCATTTCATTTTGTTTTATTTGAGAAAGAGGCTTTCTATATAGCCCAGTCTGACTTTGAATTCCCATCTTTCTGCCTCAGCGTTCAGAGTTCTGGAATTATACGTGTGTACTACTATGTCCAGCTGTTAATGTGTTTTAAACAAGGAGGTTCCATGGGAAAAAAAACAGTTGACTGTTTGACATTTAAATAGCTGAGAAAGTTTTTGCTGACATGAGAAAAATACGTTATTTGTGTCGTACTATATTAAAATTTTATTTTCTTTTTGAATTTTTGTTTTGAGACAGGGTTTCACTTTGTAGACCAGGCTGGCCTTGAATCTTTGGTGATCGTCTTGTTACTGATACCTAAGTGTTAGGATTATTGGCATGTACTACAATACCTAGCCCTTTATTATATATAATAAGTGATATGAAAAGAGAAAATAAATATCCACAGTGCAGACATTGAGAAAACTTCTTTATTGCTTTAGGTTTCCTCTGAATTGAATCTTCTTACTGGTCTCTTGAGGAGAAGAAACTGATCATGACCTTCATAGCCCTTTTATGTGGTTCCTAGCACATATTCCCATTTTACTGATTCACAAATGGGGGAATCAGAGAAAAAGGGTATTTTGCCTAGAATTTCAGGCACATATCTCATAATAAAGCCAGTTCATATATATATATATATATATTCACACACACATATATATATTAATATAATCACTTTATGATTTTGTTTTATTTTTTCTTTTTTTGTTCTGGGTACTGGATCTAGGATTTTTAGGCAAGTGCTCTACCACTGAGCTGCTAAATCCCCAGCCCACTCCCCTCTTTAAAGATTAAAACAATTTAAAAAATTTATATGTATATGTTATTGAATGCACAGATACCTACAGAGGCTAGAAGAGGCCATTGGACTCCTTGTAGCTGCAATCACAGGTGGATGTGAACTGCCTGATGTGAGTGGTAGGAACCAAATTTGGGTCCTCTGGAAGAGCAGCAAATTCTCTTAACCCAGCCCCCCCCATTTATTTATTTTCTTGGGGGGGGGCACATGCCTGTCATAAGTGTGGTGGTCTGAGGACAACTTTTGGAAGTTGGTTCTCTCCTACCATATGGGTTCCAGAGACTGAACTCAGGTCATCAGACTTGGCAGCAGGTGTCTTTACCAACTAAGCCAACTCAACAACTCCCCTCCCGTCTTTTAAACCTTTCTTTAAGTGGCTTATTTTCAACGTCAATTTCTCCTTTAGCAAATTCAGTGGATAACAAAATATTAACTGTATAATGTAAATCAGAATTTGAGGATGCAGTACACCAAGAAGAAAAGAGCTGGCACCTTTGATTTCTCAAGGAGTGCACTAATAATAACCCTGCCTTTTAAGGGTACTGTACTGCCATAATAAATGGATTTTAAAACTTACATTTCAAGGGCTGGGCATAGTGATGCATGCCTATAATCCCAGTACTGGGGAGGCAGAGGCAGGTGGATCTCTGTGAGATGGACACCAGCCTGGTCTACATAGTGAGTTCCAGACCAACTGGGGCTACGTAGTGACACCTTGTCTCAAAAAAATGTATTTCAAGTTATGATTATTTCAGAATTAGGTAATTACCTTTGATTTTATATGTGTGAAAGTAAGTGTCCTTGTTTGTTTCTTCATTGCTGTGACATAATACTCTGACTAATACCAACTTGGGGAGGAAAGGTTTTATTTGGCTTGCAACTCCCAGGTCACAGTTCATCACTAAGGGAGCCCAAGGTAGGAACTCAGGGCAGAAACCTGGAGGCAGGAGCTAGAGCACAGGCCATGGAGGAACGCTACTTACTGGCTTGCTCTCCTGGCCCCTGCTCAACCTGCTTTCTTATACAACATAGGCCCGCCTAAATCAAGAAAATTCCCCCACAAACATGGCCATAGGCTGGTCCAATGGAGGCAATTCCCCAATTGGGGCTCCCTCAACCCAGGTGTGTCAAGTTGGCACTAAAGCTATCCAGCACAGTAAGGTACAAACTGAAACTGTTTTGTTATCTTGAAATATATTGTTCTTTACACTGTATCATAAGTATTAAGTATTACTAGATTTGAGGATCAGATTTTCAGGAGAAAATGGTTTACTGTAAACAATACCCAGTGATTTGGGAGTTCAGATAGTTCAGGCAATTAATATCTTAAATTCCTGCTTAGTTTCCTTATCTTTAAATGAAGAGATTGCAGGAGATGTTCCCAATACCTTGTTTAATGTGCCACACTGATTTTATTTTTTAATATTTCATTTTTAGTGTGTGTATGGGGGAGGAGTGCATGTACACGTGTGCCATGCACTTGTGTGTAAGCCAGAAGTCAACTTTTGGGAATTGGTTCTCTCCTACCTTAGGATCTGGGAATTGAATTCAGGTTCTTAAATTTAGTCATCTTGTTGGCCTGCTGATTATGTTTTAAAAGCTTTGGGTGGGGATGGGGAATTGGACAAGTATGGGGAGGGATGACACAAGTATTTGTTTTCACTCATTTCTTTGAAAAAATAGTTTATTTTTATGTGTATCAGTGTATTGCCTTCATGGTGTGTAAGTGCATCCATGTCATGCAGTGCCTACAGAGGTCAGAAAAGGCAGATCCCCTGGAACTGGAGCTACAGACAGTTGTTAGCCACCATGTGGGTGCTGGGAATCAAACTTGGGTCCTCTGCAAGAGCAGCCAGTGCTCTTAACCTCTGAGCCATATCTCTAGCCTCCATTTCCACTCATTTCTAATGAAATTTAGCATTTCTTGCCAACTCCAGAAGTGTTAGCACCTTTGACATTGTCATCAATAGAGATTATGAGTAATTTCTTTTCTTTCTCTCTCTTTTTTTTTTTGTCTTTTTGGGACAGGGTCTGGTCTCCCTGTAGCCCCAGCTGGCCTGGAACTCACTATGTGGACCAAACTGGCCTCGAACTCACAAAGATCCGCCTACCTCTGCCTCCTGAGTGCTGGGCCTAAAGGTATGCACCACCATGCCTGGCTTATGAGTAACTTCTTAACATATCCTGCTTGCTGCAGACATCTTGTGGCTATGCTGGTCACAACTTGGAAATTAATTAATAGACTTACTAGAGCTTGTTATTTAATACATTAAAAGGGAACAGCTGGCTAGAGAGATGACTCAGCAGTTAAGAGCACATACTGCTCTTGCAGAGGACCAAAATTCGGTTCCCAGCACCCATGTCAGGTTGCCACCTGTTAACTCCTGTTCTGGGGGATTTGACGCCCCTCTTCCGGCCTCCACTGCATTCATGAGCACAAACCCACACAGTTCACATAATCAAAAATAAATACATACAAAAAAAAGGAAAAGGTGGACTGGGCATATGGCTCAGTACTAGAGTATTTAACTAGCATGCCTGAGGCCCTAGTTTGAATTCTGTAATAGGTTTTTTCTTGTGAACGATATCTACACCCACTTTGGTTTAAAATATTCTGAAAAAAGCCTTTTTACACTGCCGAAGGAGTTTATGGTTTTCTGGTTGATGGGAAAATTTTTTCTTGACACCTCTTTTGGGGTGGGGTGGAGTGCTCTGTGTGGACTAGGGTGTTCCCTCTAGCAGAATGATGGTCTATGGTTATGTCACATTTCTCAAATACTGAGTAAGTTAGAGAAAAGTGAAGTGTGATAGTGAAGATAAATTTGTGATTGTAGTCATCTGGTTTTCTTTTTTATTGATTTATTTTCATCTCTATTTCGGATATACTTTTTGGAAGAATTAAGTTCGTAAGCAGTGTTCCACTTGAGGGATGTACCTCTTATTTGAGGGTATCTACTGTGGATTTTCCAAGCAGGAGGACTAGTTTCCCAAGAACAGAAGTTACCCACATAGCACATTTACTGCACAAAGTATTTCTGAAACAGAAGGTCAGCTGGGAAGCTGTATTACTCTAAACACATGGGGGCAGTTGCTGCTGTAGGGGAAGGAGGAGGGAGAGAGGGAGAGAAGAGAAGAGGGGAAAAGAGAAAGAGTTGTTTGACAGTAATTCTTGGATTAACTGATAATGAGGAACTAGTAATAAATTCTTAATAACAGTAAGAATTAGAAATACACAAAAAACCCAATAGCTTAATTGGCACACTGATTGTTTGAGTTCTGTCCTATGGTGAACCTGTTATTCCATGTGTAATACATTTATCTTTAGACTCGGTAGGGTGGGATTTGCATTCCCAAAGTTACAATGACTTTCCAGATCTTTGTCAGTATTAGGAGTGACTGTTTGTAATAGTGATAATGAGGTAGCTGTTCCCAGGAGGAGACTTAGTCACTGGCAGGATTGTCAGAACCCTGAAATAGTTTGGGAAAACTCAGGATGGAAAAAGCAAACTGTTTCAAAACAGAATAAAACTTCAAGCTGTTTTTTTTTTTTTTTTTTTTTTTTTTTGAGGGAGAATGAGATGGGAATGGATGGAGGTGGCAAGAAACCAACCTTCCCTAAAGTCATGAACTTTCTAGAAGCCAGAAGTATTATTTACTTAAAGTACTGCAGTGTTAACACAAAGTTTTGCATAAGATTAAGTTGATAATAGCTACTAATCTGGACCTACATTCTGTATATAAATTGGCAAAATTTAGTATTACTTTAGAAAAAAAAATCTGGTAGTAACTCTTTAATAAAAGATTTATTTTTATGTGTGAGTGTATGCCACATGTATGTTGGGTGCCCTAGGAGGCCAGGAGATGACATCAGATTATCTGGAGCTAGAGTTACAGGTGGTTGTGAACTGCCTGAAGTGTGCTGGCAACTTAACTTCAGTGCTTTGGAAGAGCAGCTCCTTAACCACTGAGCCAGCTTTCCAGCCCATGGTAGCCACCGCTGCTGCTGATTCCTCTTCCTCTTTGTCCTCCTTCTCTTCTTCCTCTTCCTTCTCTTCCTCCTCCTCCACCACCATCACCACTACCACCACCACTGCTTTTTTAAGACGGTCTCTCTGTGTAGCCCTGGATGGCCTGGAACTCACTATGTAGACTAGCTGACCTCAAAATCATACAGATTCCCCTGCCTCTCGTGACACCATGTCTAGCTGGTAGTGACCTTTTGAAAGAAATATTTAAGTAGCATTTCATGTTGTTGGGAGTATTTTAGTGGTATTAGAGTACAAGTAGGGAATGTTCATGAACCTCTAGGTCATAGTGCTCCAACACAAGGATTTACTAATTTTTATTTTTACTTTTTAAAATCTTTTTGAGACAGGGTCTCTCTGTAGCCCCAGCTGGCCTGGAACTTGCTATGTAGACCAGGCTGGCCTTGAACTCACAGAGATCTACCTGCCTCTGCATCCCTAGTGCTGGCCTTAAAGGTATGCACCACCATGCCTGGCTTATTTTTTATTTTTATTTTTTTTATGTGTAGAGAGTTATGCCTGCATGTGTGTAACATTGCTCTTGGAGGACAGAAGAGAGCATTGGATCCCCTGGAACTGGAGTTACAGACAGTTGTTAGCTGCCATGTGGGTGCTGGGATTTGAACCCGGGTCTTCTGCAAGAACAGCCAGTGCTCTTAACTGCTGAACCATTTCTCTAGCCCCCAGGATTTACTAATTAATAATGAAGTGAAGATAAAGTGATGGTGGACAGTACTAAGCTGACAGAAGATGAGAAAAGTAGGCTGCTTTTAGGTTTGTTTGTCCCCGGATATCAATGTTAAGAGCAAAGAGAAACTTTTTTATATCAGGAATTTTTCTGTGGCTGCCTGCCTCCTAGCATAACAAGCTATAAAATCAGTTTTCCTTAAATCCAGAAATGATTCTATACCAAATTCAAGCAAATCAAATCACTCTTAAGGAAAGAAATGAAAACTTATAGCTGCCAGAGTTGGACCACAATCTACACATTGACTCGGCTCTGTGTTAAGCAAATTCTTGCTCAAGCATGATGCACCCATCTAATCTGGAGACAGCATTTACGTCTAAATTGTGTTTTGTAAACTCAAACTTTGATACCTTTTCTAGTTAAATAAGAGTCCATTTCAGGACCCCTTTATTAAACTTCATCCACCCAAGGCTCAGGGACCATCTTGGAAGAGGGAGCGTAGAGATTGTAAGAGCCAGGGAGGAGGTGCATGACCATATGGAAACAGAGTCCTACAAGCTCCTGGGAACCTGCTCATATGATTCTATGGCATAGGTGTCAGCATACACAAGCCCCATTCAAACTCAGGCAGACAAAAACCCAGCATAGAACTGGGAAAATGAACGGCAGACCCCAATCTTATCTAAAGGAATGTTGGCAACTGATTGCTGCTAGATGAAGAAGAGTTGATCTTCCCTAAAACAAGGGACTCTAGATAGGCTGACTAGTCTCAGCAGATGGACTTGTCCTGGGAATGGCTGGGGACACTGTGGCAACACAGTGGGCAGTAACAGGGATGACAGAGTATATGGGCTTCACAGGGGTGGGGTTGCGGGGAGGCTATGGGAGGGTGCCAGTGGGGATGGGTTTATATAGATGAATAAGATTGTTTGGGGTGTTCTGTATGAAACACACACACACACACACACACACACACACACAAAATCAATTAAAAAAAAAGTCCATTTTAAAGCTAAATAAAATGGTGGGCTGATAGGGCTCAGTGGGTAAAAGTGCTTGTAGCACAGTCCAGATGG
The DNA here is from genome assembly GCF_000622305.1 of Nannospalax galili. Lineage (NCBI taxonomy): Eukaryota > Metazoa > Chordata > Mammalia > Rodentia > Spalacidae > Nannospalax > Nannospalax galili. The sequence goes on along the minus strand of NW_008343385.1, from coordinate 6,427,476 downwards.
AGCCCAGTAGAACCAGAGAACTAACTCTCAAAAATTGTCCTCTGACCTTTACACATAGCTGCGCGCGCGTGCACACACACACACACACACACACACACACACACTAATAATAATTTTTAAAAAAGCTATGTAAATATGTAAACTAGAAACAAATGGTGTCCTGGCTAATAAAATATATTTTAGGGCCGGGTGTGCTGGTATACACCTTTAATCCCAGCATTGGAGAGTCAGGAGCTGGCAGATCTAGGGGCCAACCTGGCCTGCATAGTGAGTTCCATGCTGGCTGAAGCTACAGGGAGACCCTATCTCAAAAAAATAAAAACAAAAAAATCAAGAGAGGGGTTGGAAGGGAGGGAAAGGAGGGAGAGCTACTGGAAAGGCTGAGAAGAGAGAATTTCACCTAAGCCCAGGAGTTTGAGGAGAGAAATAGGATGTAGAGAAGAAAAAGAAATCTTCAACAGAAAAAGATAAAAACATTGTTAAGATATGCCTAGAAAATTCAGTATCTTGAGTTCAAAAGAAAAGTAAAGGCTCCTAGCCTGCACTACTATCCTCAGGCCTCTTGGGGTAAGTCTATACTGGTCCTGGCCCCGCCCTCACCTCTCTTTGCTTCCCTGGGCCTGCACCACCGGCTAACTCTCCTAGCCTGCACTACTATCCTCAGGCCTCTTGGGGTAAGTCTACAGCGC
>NW_008343385.1:6405200-6421345 GCF_000622305.1 Nannospalax galili | reverse complement strand
TATTTTTAGTTGGAGATGAGTTTTTATTCACTGTTCTGTTGCTTACCCCCAAAATGACTATCAAAATGATTATTCACCCTCATGAGTCTGTGTGTCACCAGCACAGGGAGGGTTGCCTGTGCTGTTTTTAAACACAGAGCCCCTGGGAGCAGAGGACACATTCTAGTTCCAAGCTGCTGAAGACAGGCTCCACCCAGCCGCCTTGCAGCAGCAGCCTACTCCTGGCTCTACAAAGGCCTGTCCCAAGGGGAGTTGTGGGTTGAGGAGAGTTTCAGACAGTAAGGAGGAAGATCAGTCCAGGTCTGAACTTGAACAAAGATTAATGCTGACAGCACAGTTATGAGACTGTCAGAATTGAGAAAGACAGCTAAGACACTTCAGGCCAGATCCAAACTCTGCAGGACAAAGGACATGCAAGGTGGGATGAACTTTACAAAATCACAGAGGGCAGAATTGGTCTTTGAGGAGTTGCTAGTCTTTTGTTTAAGAGTTTGGTAAATATCTTGGTAGAGAAGTGGATGAAACCCAGGGTTCTCACAGCAGGAGCAGGTCATCTCTTCCCCCCAAACTGGCCCTGATCAGGAATATCTGACTGCTTAGTCACCTCACCTACTAGCCTGCCAGCTTGCCAACCTGCCAGTCCATCCTTCCTACTCACTCTCAAGGTTCTCGTAATAATTCAACTGTAAACCTAAAAATTTACAGCCAATTTTGAAAGAGATGCATCCTACCTCAGGAAACCGTATGTCAATTGTGTTGTAATGATATGCTTCTTCTAAGTATGTTGTTATTAAATAAATCATTTTTAAAAATTAAAAAAAAAAGAAAAGTAAAGGAGAAGGGGGAAAAGGAAGTAAAAAGGAAGGGGTAAAGTTGTCAACAAAGTAATTTAAAATCGTTCCTAGATTACAAGGTTCACCAAGTACTCAGCATCAGTGTACATCAACATACTTTAAGGCTTACATGACTGTAAATTTTCAAACATGGGAGGACAAAGAACTAATCACAAAGTCAGGAATTGAGTTGGATGGCAGCTCATGTCAGTAATCCCAGCAGAAGATGAAGTAGGAGACTCCCAAGATTGAAGTCAGCCTGATTACATGGAGTTTCAGGACAGCCTAAGATGCAGAGAGATCTTGTCTCAAAAACAAAAATAAGGGGCTGGAGAGATGGCTCATTGGCTAAGAGCAAGGGCTGCTCTTGCAGAACCTGGGTTCAGTTCCTAGCACTCACACAGAAACTATTCATAACTCCAGTTCCAGGGGAATCTGACATCCTCTTCCAACTGCCTCAGGCATTATACAGCAGGGTGTACAACACATTTATCGTACACATAAAAAAAAACAATAAAATTAACAAAAACCAGCTGGGCATGGTGGTACATACCTTTAATCACAGCACTCAGGAGGCAAAGGCAGGTGGATCTCTGTGAGGCCAGTCTGGTCTACATAGCAAGTTCCAGGCTAGCTGAGTCTATAGGGAGACACTGTCTTAAAAAGACCGCCCCCCCCCCAAAGAAAACCACCAAAAGTAAGCAAAAACATTAAGAATTCCAATGACTTTGGGCTTAAGGAACAACCAGAAAGCAAAAGAAAAATATGAAACAATAGGATTTGTCTTTAAGATGAAGGAGGGAGGCAGAAAAGGAAGGCAGGAGAGGGAAGGAGGAAAATTTCAAATGAATTCTGTATATCCAGCTAAACAAATAATGACACAGTAAGTCATCTTCAGGCATTAAAAGTGTAGGAAAGTAAAATATCTTGCTCCAAATATATTTCTTTGGCATACTTAGAATTGGTTATTCAAGAAACTGCACACTTGTTGTGATAGTTAATGTTTTTATTAACTTGACTGGATTTAGAATCACCATGGAAACACACTTCTGGGTATATCTGTTTTCTGAAAGGCTTGAGGAAGGACAGTCTACCCTGAACATAGGTGGCACCATCCCATGGGCTCGGGTCCCTGGATCAAATAAAAAAGAAGAAAATGAGCACCGCCCTTCACTTTCACTCCTTCCTGAGTGATCAAGGCATGTGTTAGTCTTATCCAGAAATCTGTGATAAAATTCTTAATAAAAATAGGTAAATGATATTTTAAAAAATATTTTATTTATTATTTTTATTTTATGTGTATGAGTGTTATGCCTTGCATGTAAGTGCACCTGTGTCATGCAATGCCTGCAGAAGACATAAGAGGCTGTCGGAGAGCCACCTCTCCAGCCCCCATAAATAATATTTTTAAAACAATTTAAGTGATTTTAATATAGGCTTAGCCAATCTCCAGTTGGTTTGTAAGTTATATAGATTGTGTCAGGAAAAGATTTTGCTTATTGTGGGAGGATAATTTTCATTTTCCCAAAGAGGTAGCTCTCTTTTAAAAAATATATTATTTGTATTTTATGTGTATGAGTGTATTGCCTACGTGTGTGTAAATGCACCTTTGTCATGCAGTTCCCTGGGGAGGTCAGAAGAGGGTGTCAGATCTCCAGGAACTGGAGTTTTGGACTGTTGTTAGCTGCTGTGTGGGTGCTAGGAATCGAACCTGGGTCCTCTGCAAGAGAAGCCAGTGCTCTTAACCACTGAGCCAGCTCTGCAGCCCAGCGGTACCTATCTTATAGGTATTTGAAACCAAATGACCTATGGGATGGTTTTTTGTTAATTATTTATGAATGTATGAGAAGATGAAACAATTTCAGGTCATATAGTTTGGTCTTCAGGGATACTGTAACACACTGTAACTAAAGATTCTTTAGCAATTCTGGTTATTTATCAGTAGCTGGGCCTAGTGACCCAATCACTCATCCCCTCTAAGGTAGGTGGTTGTATCTTAATCTAGTGAGACTTCTAGTGTTAAGATATACGTTATGGGATTTGGTATAATTGAGTTGGTAAGACTGTCAATACCCTTAATTTCATAGTAGGCCATCTCATATCCACTAAATTCTCCTGCCCTGTGTACTGATAGTTACCTCTATGGCCAGTGAGGAAATGTCATAGGATACAAGGTGACAAGTGGAAATAATAACAGCTTGTGATACCTCAGGAAGGGGGGAGGTATCATAAGTTGGGCATGGGGACTCATGCCTGAATTAGCAGCTCTTGGAAGGCAGAGGCAGGAGGATCATCACAGGTTGAGACGAGCCTTGTCTACATAGTGACAACTTGTCTCAAAACAAAAACAAAAATGAAAGGAGGATGTAAGCTTCCAGGTCAGTTAAATTGGATTTCTTTAATAAGTATATGGATTTCCTTTTTGTTTGTTCCTGTGCTGAAGACTGAACCCTGAGCCTTGAACTTGTACTTTACTACTGAACTACATCCTTATCCCTTATACAACACACACACACACACACACACACACACACACACACACACTTTTTAGTTTTTTTAAAAGATTTTTGTGATTTAGCCGGGTGTGATGGCACAAGATAGTGAGAGTTGTGTAAAGGGAATAAATTCCTGATCAAGTTCCCTGTGATACTGGACATGTGAATTACAGAAGATATCCAGGTGAAATGCAAGGTTCAGAGTTGTAAAAAATGGCAGCAGTTGTAAAGATCCATTGTACAGGACTATCCAGTTGCTAGATTTTATTAGATATTTATAATTTTTTATTATTTCATTTTACATGTATGAGTATATTGCCTGTATATATGTAAGTGCATCCATGTCCTGCAGTATCTTTGGAAGTCAGAAGAGGGTGTTAAATTCCCCTGGAACTGGAGTTACAGACGGTTGTTAGCTGCCATGTGGGGTGCTGGGAATGAATCCCCCGGGTCCTCTGCAAGAGCAGCCAGTACTCTTAACCGCTGAGTCACCTCTCTAGCCCCTTTATTAGACATTTATACAAAATGAGTTTCTGTTCCTCTTTTTGTTTAAAAATTTTTTTTGATTCATTGTTTATGTTATGTGAATGCGTATATTGCCTACATGTAGGTAGGTACACCTGAATTGTGCAATGCCAGTGGAGGTCTGAAGGCATTGGATCCTGTAGAACTGGAGATACAGGTGGTTGTTAGCCACCAGGTGGGTGCTGGGAATGGAACCTGGGTATTTTGCAAGAGCAGCCAGTGCCCTTACTGAGCCATCTCTTCAGCCTCCTCTGTTCCTCTTTTCAGTCCTCTTGAACCGTCTTTTCTGTTTAAGAGGTTTTTGTTGTTTTTCCCTCAATTCATGTATGAAATCTAGGTTGGACTCTGTGGGCTAATTGCTGTTTTCAGTACCTTGTAATATCTAGTAATTGTCCTGGGGAGGCATGGTGCTCTTTTGGAAAGAGGTCGCAGGGGGATTAGGCCAGGTTTGTTCTACATAATCATGTTCAAGATCATCATTCTAAAGTTTCTGAATTTTTTTCTGAACTTTATTCATATGAAAAATCTCGAGAGTACAACTATCAAATCACCTTGAATTGGATATTTAACAAATTACCCTAAACCAGAAAATTGTATCGAATTACCTAGTTTGTGTCATTATCATTTTTGCCTATCCCAGAAACTTACCTTAGCATTGCCTTCAGCATGCATTTGAATAGGAGATCTATTAATAAGGAAAAACATTTTAAAACATGGTTTAGAAAGAATTACACAGGGTTTTTATCTATCTGTCTATCCATCTATCTTCTGTCTATCTATCTGTCTGTCTGTCTGTCTGTCTGTCTATCATCTATCCTATCTATCTATTCTATCTATCTATCTTGGGGATTGAGTCTAGAACATCATGCATGTCAGGCAAGCACTCAACTACTGAGCTGCATCTTTGGCCATTATAGTAGGTTTTTGAAAAGCTTGCTTGGACAGATGGCAGCATTTGTAAAGATCCTTGTGGAAGCGGTGGTGAGTGATTATCTGGTTGACCAACAACCAGAGCCAGGTCCCCTTTCAGCCTCAGGTAATAATGTAGTGAGGTCTGGGCTGGTAGGAGAACCTGCTGCTCTCAAACTCTTGCTTTTTCACAGCACTCTAAGTAAAATGGTAGGGTGCAGTTTGGGCCAAAATGTATCAGCATGTTCCTTTTTCTGTTTAGATTCTCACAGTGGTTTTTTTTTTTTTTTTAAATCTTTAAGCTGGGCATGGTGGCTAGCCTCGTTTATATACTGAGAGTCTGTCTCCAAAAACAAAAGACTCGAGAACTTTAAGGTGAGAAAGTTTGTAGCTTTTCATGCACAGTCATAGTTTTATTAAAACTTTTGTGAAAGCTGAGGTACTGTTGATATGGCAGATGGCTGTTATAAAATGGGAATGTCAACTAAAAAGGAACCAATGAGGATTAAATCATAATTAAAAATATCTGTGGTTCACTAAAAATATTTTGCATTTGGGTTAACTGTTAATGTTATCGCCTTTTGACAAAAACCCAAGAATAAAAAGAAGACAAAAGGAAATGACCAGGCTGGGCTTGTGGTGATGCATACCTTTAATGTAGCATTCAGGAGGCAAAGGCAAGTGAATTTCTGTGAGTTAAAGGCCAGCCTGGTCTACTTAAGAGACCCTGCCTCAAAAAACAAACCACTACACACATACTCAAAAAAAAGAAATGTCCAAGGATTGCTTTAGATTTTTCATAAAGTTTTAGGGCATGAACTTTCTAAAGTCTAAGCACGAATCTTAAAATATAAGGCAATTAGTCATAGGAACAAAGCTAATAAGGACTTCTTTGCTTACTCTTCAGCGCATTGGTAAATGGATTTCACTTGTCAGGAATACAAGTCCTCTTATCAGGAGGATATGCCTTGCCATGGGAAGAGTTTTGAACAGCCACTTCTCCCCTGTCCTCCCAGAAGGAACATCCACCCTCACATTCCTATTTCGCTTGTACAACTGCCCATGGTAGGTATACTTTCCTTGAGACAGCTTTCAGTGTTTCTGACTGGTTCCAGTGCTTAGCTTGGTGCCAAGCCCCAGCAGGTAGTCATTTCTTTAGTGGAGAAAGTGAATCAGTCCCTGTTTCTAGACTGTTCTCTTTCAGCTTCATTCTCTGTAAAGCTCTGAAGGGTTATGTTTTCATATTCTTCAGATATTTAGTTTGCTTCTACATTCTTTTTCTTTTTTTTAAAATGTGTATGCGTGTATTGCCTGCATGTAGGTAAGTGCACCTGTGTCGTGCAATGCCCTCGGAGGACAGAAGAGGCTGTTGGATCCCCTGGAACTGGAGTTATGGACAGTTGTTAGCTGCCATGTGGGTGCTGGGATTCGAACCTGGGTCTTCTGCAAGAATAACCAACCAGTGTTCTTAACTGCTGAGCTATCTCTCCAGCCCACATTCTATGTAATTCAAGATTCCTGCATCACCTGGGTAGCTAAGTAGTGGTCTCTGGAAAAAACTCAGTCTGCTATACCAGCTGCCAGGCTGCTTCTGACCACTGTGCTGATAATCTTCTTTGGGGGACTTCTGGAATTAACTGAAGCATTGTTGACTTCAGTACTGAAATGATGATCTTGTGCGATTTCCAGACAATCCCAATTTCAGAGCCACCTATAGTGTCTCTCATTCACCTAGATCAGACTACTAGAAATTTCCTTTCCCTCAATACACAGGGTCAGTAGTCCAGCGTCAGCCCCCAACGTAGTAAGCACCTCTTCAGTCCTTTAAGATTAAAGGATAGCCAGGCATGGTGATGCATCTTTAATCCCAGCACTTGGGAGGCAGAAGCAGGTGGATCTCTCTGAGGCCAGCCTGGTCTGCATAGGGAGTTCCAGGCCAGCCGTATTGTATAGTGAAACCCTATCTTAAAACCAAAAAGATTAAAGGATAGAGGGCTGACTATGTTGGTAAAGGCACTTGCTGCCAAGACCCTGACAATCCGAGTTCAGTCTGTAAGACCCACATTGTGGAACGTGAGAACTGACTCCTGAAGACTGACCTGTATGGAAACACACATACGTAAATAAATGTCTTTAAAAACATAATGATTAGCTGGGCGTGGTGGTGCATGCCTTTAATCCTAGCACTTGGGAGGCAGAGGCAGGCGGATCTTTGTGAGTTCAAGGCCAGCCTGGTCTACATAGTGAGTTCCAGGACAGCTGGGGCTACAAGGAGACCCTGTCTCAAAAAAAGACAAAACAAAACAAAAAACCCTACAATGATTAAATGATAGAAATTCCTGAAGAGGGAAATGATAACCTGTTACAGGCATGTGGTTAGGGGAGGGCAAAGGGGCAAAGTGTTTAAAGGCTGATGCAATCACAGATCTGTATTACAGCAGGATCACCCAGAATTGGGTGGGACCACAGGTCAATGAAGATGCCCATTAACTGCCCTTTTTTTCATTATATGCCATCTCCATATCATGGTTTATGCAATTAGTTTTTTGTCCACATATCCCTTTTTTTGTTGTTCTTTTTTGTTTTATTTTTTGAACAGGGTCCCCATTTGGCATGGAATTCACTATGTAAAATCTCACAGAGATTTACTTGCCTTAGCTTCCCAAGTGCTGGTACCCCTTTTTCTTTTCACTTTTTCTTTTTTTTTTTTTTTTTTTTGGTCTTTTTGAGACAGGGTCTCCCTGTAGCCCGAGCTTTTCTGGAACTCATTATGTAGACCAGGCTGGCCTTGTACTCACAGATATCCACCTGCCTCTGCCTCCCAAGTGCTGGGATTAAAGGCGTGTGCCACCACACCCGGCTGGTACCCCTTTTTCTTAACATTGTTTTTCCTCTGCTTACTTGATATATCTCTAATTATTTGGGATGTAGTTTTATTGAACTAATTTCTGGTCTACTGTCATACTGTTTTGATCACTATAGCTTTTTTTTTTTTTTTGGTCTTTTTGAGACAGGGCCTTCCTGTAGCCCCAGCTGGCCTGGAACTTAATATTACTATGAACCAGGTTGGCCTTAATCTCACAGAGATCTGCCTGCCTCTGCCTCCCAAGTGCTGGGCATAAAGGAGTGCACCAATCATGCCTGACTTGATTACTATAGCTTTAAGATGTGCTTTGGGAGTAGCTTTTCATGCTTGAAATCTTACTGAGTCTAGGAAGGGTCTGCTTCCTGGTGAGTTGATGACTGTCTTCTCAGAAGGGAAAAATGAATGTTCTAAATCTCTTAGGAGGCTACAGGTCTCATTCATGAGGGATCAAGCCTTATCAGTGATTCCCCAAAAACTCCTACCTCCAAGTACAATCACATTGGGGATGAAGGGTCAACATAAGGGACATAAACATTCACTGTACATTAGTGTAGACTATTATTTCTCCTTAAGAATGTGCTGAGATATGGGGCTAGAGAGAAGTCTCCGTGGTTAAGAACAGTAGTTGTTCTTGCAGAAGATCCGGGTTCAAATCCCAGCACCCACATGGCAGCTAACAACTGTCCATAACTCCAGTCCCAGGGGATAGCAGTTAAGAGCATTATCTGTCCTTGCAGAGGACCCAGGTTTGATTCCCAGCACCTATATGGCAGCTAACTCCAGTTCTAGGGGATCCGACACCCTCTTCTGACCTTGTGGGCATTGCATGACTTGGGTGCGCCTACCTACATGCAGGCAATACACACATACACATAAAATAAAAATAATAAATAAAAATTTAAAAAAGTTTTTAAAAAGAATTTGCTGAGATAGCTTCTTAAATTATTATATTTCAGCATCATCAGTTATGTGCATTTTCCTTGGTTTCTAGTTACATTTAGTGAATCTTTCTAACAAGACTATTGCACAAGCATCTTCTAGATTTCCTAGAGTGTTTTTTGTATTTGTGACCAGTCTGAAAACTGATGGGTCTAGAATAGAGACCAACATTGTCCAACACTTTTTTGTTATCTTACTCTATTATTTCCTGTAAACTAAGCAGTTAAAAATGTTGTTACATAGTGTCAAAAATCATACTCCTTTATGTTTATAAATATACCTCATAATTGGTTCTCTGCATCTCCCACCTCATTCCTGATAAGAACCATGCTCTGGAATGCTTTGCATTTTCTGTGAAGTGGCAAATAATTTCTGTTCATGGGTGCTCATTACCATGGAAACAAGGAACTAATTTATTCTTACCAAGGCAGGATGCTGCTGGTCTGTTGTGTTCAGAAGAGCAAAAAACAATCCAAGTAGTTTCTTGGAGACTTGACGGTATGGCCTGTTCAAGGTATATCTAAATATCTTTAGCTTAGAAACAAGACACAGCTAAGATAGCCTGTAAGGAAGATAAAATCCCCCGAGTTGGGGTTCTGTCATTTTGCAAAGATGTTAAAACAAATCTGGATGGGCTTTGCTTATGCCTGAGCATAACCTAGTGACATTCTATTTAGTATTATTATCACGCTCTCCTTTGCCCACTCCCCATTGGCATAGAGAATCACACGAGGCAAAAATGTAAAAGTGGCTTTTATATACTATACTTTATATACATTTATTCTTAGGCCAAAGTGCCTATGTGGAAGTCACAGTTTTTCATCTGAATATGTGGTGGCTAAGATTTTGAAGTACTTTTCTTAGGTCTTGATATGGGGCAAAGTTGTTTGGAACCTAAATATTAGATGTTTTCTTTAAGAGTACAGCAAAGGTCTGGGGGACCCAAGTTCTTGGGGAAAGGAAAAAAAAGGAGTACAAAGAGATACATAAAAAATGTCTACCCTGTCTTTTGAGGATGTGAAAAATGGAGCAAAATTCTGTGGTAGCTAGTAAAATAGATGCCTACTTCATCTTTTAGTTTAAAAATATTAAGAGTTTGGAAGAGTCAAAGCATAGTTCATTTTTGATTACCTAAATAATTTCTTTATGGATAGGGATAATCCAAGAAAGCATCAAACTTTATTATGGGAAGAGAAAGTTTGAGAGGAAGGATAGGAAAATTCCCAATATTACAAATGTTGGGGGCATTTTGATATAATTAGAACATTGAGCTACAATTGCTAGTTTGGAGGTGCAGGTGCTGAGAATTAAATCTCAGGCCTCATGCACAATCGGTCTAACTTTCACCTGCCAAGATTTGAGAATCTGTATCATACCGTTTGGGGTCTGGTAGATAGAGCGATGAGCACAAGTCAGTCTGTTCACTTAGATATGATGTTCTAGTGGAGGAACACGCAGCATCTTAAATGCTTGTCAGAAGGGAGGGAGGAATGTGCTGCAGAGAACAAGTAAAGCAAAATTAAAAAGTAGTCCTTGGTGGGAACAGGCAAGTGTTCTGGGGGAAGCAAAAGCTCGACATAGGTGGATATTGCTGTGAAGAAGCAGATTTAACCACGGGAAGCACCAAAGCGGTGAGGTGGCATTGTATGTGTCATGTTTGAAGAGTCTCGTTTCCCATTTTAGCAGAGTAAGCACAGGGGAGACAGGTGAGTACAAATGGGAACTATTGAAGGGTATGGTATGGAAAATGGTAGGATGGGGGTGCTGGAGAGATGGCTCAGTGGTTAAGAACACTGACTGCTCTTGCAGAGGACCCAGATTCGATTCCCAGCACCCACATGGTAGCTACAAAGCATACCAACTCCAATTCTAGGGGAATCCGATGCCCTTTTCTGACCTCCGAGGCATTGCACGACATGGGTGCACTCACATACATGCAGGCAATATACTCATACACGTAAAATAAAAATAATAAATAAAATATATTTTAAAAATACAATGGTTAGTTCCTAAAGAAATGTCACAAGCTAACATCTCTGAAAATTTGTCATATGGCAAAATGGTAGGATGGAATGTCTCTTTTTTTCTTACAGTGTAAGAAAAGATAAAGGAAGCAGAATGCACGTGAAAATAGTGGTGGCGGGGGCTTGAGAGATGGCTCAGTGGTTAAGAGCACTGTATGTTTTTGTAGAAGACCTGGGTTCAAATCCCAGCACCCATATACCGGCTAACAATCGTCTATAACTCCAGATCCAGGGGAATCTGACACTCTCTACTGACCTCTGCAGGCACTGCACGACACTTAGTCACACATGCAGGCAGTGCACTCATACACATAAAATAAGAATAATAAAATAAAATATTTTTTTTAAAAGAAAAGAGTGGTGGCTTAGAGAGCAGGACAGCAGTAGTGGAGGGTGGTGAGTAGTGATTGAATTCTGATTTCTAGTTTGAAAGTAAACTGATGGACTTTGCTGATGTGGTTTGTGAGATAAAAGGGGTCAAGAAAGACTCAAGGTTTTGGTGTTAACAAATGGAAAAATGTTATTTTGTTTATTACATTTGGGCTTCAAAGATTTTAGAGGATAAGTGGAGTGTGCAAAGGGATTTTTATTTGGGACATGCTGAGTTTGAGATGCTTATTTGATACGCACTTGGAGAATTAGAATAGCTAGAGTACAAACTGGAAAGAAGTTTGGGCTCATGATGTGGTCAAGCATATGGGTAACATTGAGAACATTAACCAAGTAAGGGAGAGTAGTTCCCAAACTGAAGTGCCGTGGAGCATCTTACAAACTCACAGAATGTTCACGAAAACAGGGTGTATGCTTAACCTGTGTATTTTTTTAAATTTGCATTAAAAAAGGGTATGCTTAACCTGTGTATTTTATATATATATGTATATATACATATATATATATAATTTGTATTTGGGAACTGGAAAGATGGCTCAGTGGTTAAGAGCCCTGGGTTCTTTTGCAGAAGACCTGAGTTTGGTTCTGAGCACCCACATGGTGACTACCAGCCATCCAAAGCTCCAGTTCAGGGGATCTGACAACCTCTTTTGGTCTCCGTGGGCATTGCAGGAATGTGGTGTACCTACATACATGCAAGCAAAACACTTATACACATAAAATGTATGTAAGTGCATCACATTCCTGCAGTGCCCATGGAGGTCAGAAGAGGGTATTGAATCCCCTGGAACTGGAGTTTCAGATGGTTGTTAGCCACAGTGTGGGTGCAGGGAACTGAACTCAGGGACTCTGGAAGAGCAGTCAGTGCTCCTAACCACTGAGCCATCTCTCCAGCTCCTTCATCTTTACTTTTAAAAGGATGTTTGGGATGTATGGATTTTGTATATTTCTATGGGATTGGGTTCAGCACTGTATAGTTTTTTAAAAAAATATTTATTTTTTGTGTACAAGTGTATTGTCTGCATGTGTGTGAGTGTACCCAAATCGTGCAAAGCTGCGGAGGTCAGAAGAGGGCTTCGGATTCCCCTGGATCTGGAGTTAAGGATGGTTCATAGCCACCATGTGGGTGTTGGGACTTGAACCTGGGTCCTCTGCAAGAGCAGTCAGTGCTCTTAACCTCTGAGCCATCTCTCCAGCCCAGCACTGTATAGTTTTATATGTGCACCTTATATTCTTCACACACATACGCAGTATAGTAAGCAAGCAGAAAATTAGCATTTCAGCCAGGTTTGGTGATACATACTTGTAATCTCAGGGCATGGGAGGCAGATGCAGGAGGACTGTGAGTTGGAGGCCAGCCTGGGTTACATAGACTTTTTCTTAAAAACAAAACAAAAACTAGCATTTTTCTCAAGTGATTCTGTCACTGTATCTGTTAGTCCTATGGCAGCAGAACTTAATTAGAAGTTCTGGAGGATGGGGTAGAGAACTACTGCCTAGAGGCCCAGGAAAGAGCTGATGTAGATGTATGTAAAAACTGTTTTATTTCCTTTTTTACGTTTGTCTCTCTGTGCGTGCATGTGTGTGTGTGTGCGTGCGTGTGTGTGTGTGTGTGTGTGTGTGTGTGTGTATGTATGTGTATACACATGCTCCTGTGACACAGTGCATGTGTGGAAGTCAGAGGACAACTTGTGGGAGTTGGTTCTCCCCTTCCACCATTTACATTCTGGGGATCAAACTCAGGTCATCAGGCTTTACAGTAAATCCCTTTACCCACTTAGCCATCTCATCAGCCCTGTAAAAAATATATTTTTTTAAAGTTTTATTATTTTTATTTTATGTGTATGAGTGTATTGCATGTGTGTAAGAGTACCAGTGTCATGCAGTGCCTGTGGAGTTCAGAAGAAGGTGTTGGATCCCGTAGAACTGGAGTTGTGGATAGTTGTTAGCTGCCATGTGGGTGCTGGGAATTGAACCTGGGTCCTCTGTAAGAACAGTCAGTGCTCTTAACTGCTGAGCCATCTCTCCAGCCCCTGTAAAATATATTTTTTAAAAAAATTTTATTGAACTTTTGTATTCCTTTTCATACAGAAAATCATCTTTATAACCCCTTCCCCTTTTGGCACCCTCCCATAGCCTCTATCCCTCACCACCCTCCCACTGAACTTCATACATTCTATCATTTGTATTAATAGGCCTATTATGTAAAGTTAGTGTCCTGAGATGTCCCTCAGTGCAAGTTCGCCACCTGGGTCTCTAATTGGACTTAAAGCCCGCTTAATGGGAGGAAACTCACGTCTGGTACTGTAAACCTAGCCAAAAACACACAGGAGAGGTCAGAGATCTTAGAGTAAACTCCAAGGCTGTCATATCCCTAGACAAATGTAATTTCTTTTTCGTTTTTGGTCATTTTGAGACAAGGTCTCCCTGTAGCCCCAGCTGGCCTGGAACTATATAGACCAGGCTAGCCTTGAACTCACAAAAATCTGCCTGCCTCTGCCTCCCAAGTGCTGGGATTAAAGGCGTGTGCCACCATGCCAGATCTGACAAATGTAATTTACTATGCAAAATATGGACCCTTAAATTTACAGACAAGTATCCCAGTCACCACCCATCAAAGTAGCTTCTTTTTCATCAGAGAGTATTACAAAGTTACACCACTGGTCACACACAAAGATTGTGAATTGCCCAAGCCTAAGTGGCACATCTAGGATGCAACCTCTACACCTAAGACTCACAGAACATAGAACAAGGGATGAAGAGAACACTAATGCATCTTTCACTTCTTATCAGTGAAGCTTCCTCATACAACAAAGGGCCAGGAACACAAAAGGTCACAAATGGCCAAGTCAGAGAGTAAGAGTCAGCAGAGTGTGGGTCCTTGGACAGGACTCCTATATTAAGGTCCACCCACCCAGGGCTCAGGGACCATTGTGGAAGAGGGGGCAGAAAGATTGTAAGAGCCAGAGAGGAGGTGCATGATCATATGGAAATAGTCCTACAGGCGCCTAGGACCCTTATCATATAAACCTTTAGCAATGGTGTCAGGACCCATGCATAAGACCCATGCAAACTTAAGCAGACAAAACCCCAGCACAGAACTGTGAAAATGAACAGCAGGCCCTAGTCTTAGTTGAAGAATTACTAGCAGCTCATTCCTACTGGGTGAGGAAGAGCTGATCTTGAAGGGAGAGACACTAAATAGGCTGGCAAAATATTTTTTAAAAAGTGTTTATTTTTAAAATCATATTGGTAGTGTGGACAAGAGGGATAGGGTCTTGCTCTGTAGCCCAGACTTGCCTCAAACTCACAATCTTCAGGCTCAGAGTGCTCATTGCTAGTATACCGATCTTCATGAGAATTTTCAGTTCTTACCCTGTTCCTGGTTTTTCTTTTGGTTTTTGTTTGTTTGTTTGTTTTTGCATTGTTGTTTTGTTTTTAATCTTTTTGAGACAGGGTCTCTCTGTAGCCCCAGCTGACCTGGAACTCACAGAGATCCACCTGTCTCTGCTTCCCAAGTGCTGAGATTAAAGGGGTGCACCACCAGGCCTGGACTTTCTTTTGTTTTTGAGATGCTCTCATGCAGCCCAGATTAGTGTTGGATTTGCAGCAGAGGATAATCTTGAACTGATCCTCCCTCCTCTGTCTCCTAGGTACTGGGATTATAGGTGTGTGCCACCAAGCCCAATTTATGTGGTGCTGTAGATCAAACCCAGGGCTTCATACATGTTAAACAAATATGCTACCAACTGAGCTATATCCTGGACCTCTATCTTCCCTTGTGCTGGGATTACAGGCACACACCACCACGCTGACTCTTTCATGTTGATGCTGGGGTTTGAACTCCAGTCCTCATGCCTTTGTGGCAGGCACTTGGGTAGCTGAGTCATCTCCTCGACCTCGAGATCAGACATCTTTAGGTAAAACATAACTCAGTAAATCAGCATCTAGAAAGATTTAAAATAGTCAAGAAAACTAGTTCAAATCCAAAAGAATATGAGCACATAGGGTATCTCTTGTATCGACTGAAGAGAATATGTAATGCTGGATGATCTTATAAAGGATGTTTAACCAGGTTTCTTGACATTTTTGAACCACTGCCTTTTCTTTTCACTAGTGCTTTGAGGAGCCACAAAATTTTCTGAAATATGTAGAAATTTGATAGAGCTTTAAGGATAGAAAAGAATTTATATGTGGATCTTTGGTGGAGAGGCAGGGGAGGTTGTAATTAAAGACTTTGTGAAGACCAAAAGGAAAATTAATGATGATGTGATTTTTTTTCCTGATGAAATTTAGTATATATAAGATTTATTTATTTTTGCTAAGGTTACTGATACATGTTTGTAATCCTAGCATTTAAGAAGTGGAGGCAGGAAGATCAGGAGTTCAAGGTCATCCTTGGCTGTATAGCCACATAGTATAGTGAGTCTGAGGCCAGCCTAGGTTATGGAAGACCCTTACTCAAAACAAAAGATTTTTTCTAAGCTTTTTGAACTTTCTTGTTTCTTCTGTTCCTAGTTAATTTCGTGCTAGGAAACATGTTATTTTCAGGATTACAGTTATTTTGACTGCTTGACTCTCTTGTGTTTTTTTTCTCTAATTTCTGGTGTTCCTTTCTCCCCTTTACCTTTTTCCCAAATGAGAGCCTATGGAAGGCAGTATGTGTGGTTTAGATTTATGGTTTTCCCATAGCTATGCAAGAAGTTTATAGCTAAGAGCTGGGTGTGGTGGTACATGTCTGTAATCCCAATAGTCTGGAGGTTGAGGCAGGAAGCTCATGAGTTCAAAAAAAAGTTTGCAGTCAAGCAGCATCATATAGCTATGATGTCACTTTTCTTTCTATCCAAGTTTAGTTTCAGTGTTATAAACTCCAGAATTCATCTATACTTCCTGCTAATATGAGTGACTTTTACAAAGTCTGTCCCTTAATCTGCTTTGTGTTTTTCTTCCTATATTAGATCAGCCTCCCTAGTAAACTTTTTGGGAGGGGTCTCCATAAATTTTTTCCAATATTTATTTTAAATGGAGTCTATAAGGAATTTGACTGCATACCAGGATCAGCTTCAATTCCAAAAGGCCCTTACCATTTGCTTTGCTCTTGTTATGCTGAGCTTCTTACCTAGTTTCTGTTTGTCATATATAACTCGGTGCTCATATGCTGTAT